>NC_072424.2:79652500-79800000 GCF_028878055.3 Symphalangus syndactylus
CCAGCCTGGCAACAGAGCAAGACTTTGTCTCAAAAAAAAAAAAAAAAAAAAAAAAACTAGTGAAGAGATGGAAGGTCTTCAAGTTAAAGATCTGAGGTACACTATAAATATGAGTGTAGAAATCAATTCTTATTTAAAAAACAAAACCAAAATGTCTGTCCCATCTAAACTGATATTATCAGTTGTTAACGTACTTGAGATTTTCAGTTAAGTTGTTTCATAATTATGACATATTTAAAAAGCTTTATAATTCATAATTTTATAAATTTATCTAACTTTATTCTTACAACAACTCTGTGAGGTAGCTTACCATATTACTTAAAGATGAGGAAAATGAAGCTAGGATAACATAACTTCCCACTGCCACTAAGAAATTAAAAAGCTAAAAGTCTAAATCTCAGATTGTTTCTATGAAAATTGTACTTTTTCAAAATTTTGTGACAAGTTGCTACTACAATTTTTTTAGAGTAATGAGCGCAAGATAGAAAGCTAACCACACAATAAGAACATAAAGAGTCATAAAGGATACATATTGATATGTTTTGTTTGCATATGTATTGTTTCATTTTTTTCAGAATATCTCTCTAAATTTTTAAGTCTTCTTCAAATCATGCTTACAGATGGCCTTTGTAATAATTTAATTTTTAGGTTATCAGTTTTTATTGGCATTTGGAATTAATACTTATATGAATATTTGAACTCATGGACCTAAATTTCTAGTGTATTTTTGGTTTGCATACATCTAGGTCCCAAATTTAGAAAAAATTCACACTCTGTTAACACCGTAAAAATCTATTTTAATTCATCATATTGAAAAAAGTAAATATAAACAATATTGATGAATATAAACTTTTAAATGCAAGTACCTAATTTGAGCTGCAAATATCAAGATAATTGGATGTACTGGAGACCAGCTGGAAGTGCAAAGAATACTTCCCCTTGGTATTGACTCTTCTCTAAATCAATAGCAGTTCCAAATGTAGTAAAAAGCAGACAAGATTTAACAGGTTCTAAATTATTAAGGCCAGTGCATTGTTGCTAGAGAGTTCATTAACAATCTCATCAATAACAGCGTGGTTCATGGACATTAGTAAGAGCTTCATGTAACATTTTAAAACAGAATGAGATATCTCAATGGACTGATCTTAGTAAAAAAATTTAATTAGGTGAGAATAATTACATTAGTTAAATGGAACTTTTAATTGAAAACCTGTTGGCATTTTCTAATCTGCTTCACAGCTGTCCTTTAATCATTTATATTTAAAAAGTGAAGAGTTTCTGTACATGATGTTTGAAAATTATCTAAACATCTTGGAATTTTTGTATAAACATTTAAAGGAGTTTAGATAATGTGGCAGTAAAAACAAATAGGGTTTTCTGCTTGCGGAATGGTACATTTAAAAGATATATATATCAGAAAGAAAAGTTATAGAGAAAATATGTATGGTAAGTACATACTATTCTTGGAAAAAAGGCAAAGTCATTTTCTGAAGTTTTAACATTTATAACTTTAAAATTTCATGTATTGAACATCATTCCTTCTGAAGCTTTAAAATATTACAGGGAAATAATACTGTTTATAAAATTATCTTGTTGAATGTTGTTAAAGAAAATGGCATCCAACAAGAGTTTTTGAAAGATTGAAAGCCCATATTTGTGTAAGATAAACATAAAGGGCCAATGAAAACTCTTATTGTCAAAATTAGTGTCAGCCACATTTTAGGCTGTATTTACTGGTTGTTGTTCAAAATAAGCTAATTGGCAATCACTATTTTTTGGTAGCTTTCAGCTTAAGCCAGAGAGCACTGGTTTGGAGAGACATAGACATTTATTCAAATTCACAGGAACACTAAACAAATGGATTTGTTAATTATTCATGGCATTAATTCTGGCCGAGACCATTTCTTATCTGAATCTCAGCAACCGCTATCACTCAGTGCTGTCTACTTTACTTGATCTTCAGAACATTGCTGAATTTGAATATTCTTCCTAATTCATCAATTTGTCTCTTCCTTTCAGCCCTCATGGGTACTCAATGACATACATGTAGAGACAAAAATTTATATATATATATATATACACACACACACACACACACACACACACACATTACTGTATAGTTTATTTACAATAAACTATAAATTCATTTAGAAACAAGACAGAGGCTGTACTCACATTCCCTGCCCCGGTCTGAGCTGCTGACAGATTTGGCTCACTGTATTTCTGGGAGATAATACATTCTAGCTGTATGGCAAAGTGTGAAGATACAGATTTCTTCATATATATATATATATATATATATATGGAAACAATATATATATGTGTGTATATGGAAACTATATATGTGTATATATATGGAATCTATCTATATATATATGGAGAGAGAGAGAGAGAGAGAGAGAGAGAGAGAGAGAGAGAGAGATGGATGTGGTCTTACTTTGTCACCCAGGCTGGAGTGCAGTGGCACAATCTTGGCTCACTAAAAATCCATATATTTTTAAAGGTATTTCATCATGCAATTTCTGAAATTTTCTTTAATGCATTTAATTTGTAATAAAATCTCTCTGGTAGTTCAAAAACATAAGTCATAAGCAGATTTGTGTTTTCACTGTGAAAGAGGAGGCAAAAGGAGGTAAAATGCTGTAATATTAGAGAATGACTTTGGGTAGGAAAGAAAGAATTTTAGTTCTTCGAAGAATGAGGAGGCCAGGCTGAGATTTAATGTGCATGAGAAGTTTAACAGTGATGGTGAAACGACAAAGAAAAGACCATAATATAAATATTGGCAGGTTTTATTTGTTCAGGCAGTAATTTGCTAGAACATGAACACAGTCAAGGGCCTAAGAATAATTACTTTTGATTACCTTATTTGTTAATTTGTATGAAATGTTCATATAATAGTTTATTAAGCAAGCACACAACATTATAAAGAATTATGGAGAGAGACAGACATATGTAGAATGTAAAGAATAAATGATTATGTAGAGAAGACAGACAAATAAGGGTTATGGTTATATTACAAAACCGGTATAAAATCAGAGTAAAATGTGGATTTTCTAGTAATATGAATGTTAGCCACAGGACACCTTAAAATCCACCTGACTCAATCTCCTCCTTTTATAGATGAAGAAACTGAAGACTAGAAAAAATAAGAGTCATACTTGTCTAAGTTTACATGCTGGAGTGAAATTATCTGTGCAATAGCAGTCCTTCATTTAATATTAAATACAAGACATTATAATATTTTACCACTTATCTTTATTCTTGAATTCTAAATTTGTCAGTAACTCATATGTACTCAATTTTTTATTTTTTGGCATTCTGAGTTCAACTGAATTGTAGCATCATGTACATAACACATGGTGTAGGGATCGGGTTATTATATGTTAATTTCCTTCTTGCTCCTTTGCCATCTAGAACCTGATCTGCTGTTTTAAACTGCATGAGGCCTGTTCTCCCATTTAGGCTAACAGTAGGTGCAGAAGGGTTGAAACATTATACTTTCTAAACTGGTTCCTTGTTCTGGAGAGTATCCATCTGAAGAGATTACCGCTCTTCTGGTGATCATCACCATCATCGTCCAACACCTGCCTATGCACCATGTGCCAGGAATTGTGCAAACTGCTTTAATGTATTATCTCATGCAGTCTGTGTAGTCCACGCAGCTGCTGGTAAAGAACTCTGTTTCAGAGTAATACAAAGAGCCAGCAACAGAGAAAGCATAATGGCAGCTGCAGTGTAACTGGGAGAATTGTCTCTGACAATTGGCTCCCGACTGGGTCTGAGGGCATTTCTTCATCAGTCCCTCAGTTCAGCTAGCAGCCACTGCACACCTGCTCTGTGCCGGGCAGAGTGCTCAGTGCAGTGTGCCAGCTGAATGAGTGAGCACCAGCCTGTTCTCCATGTGTGACCCCCTCCTTCTTGCTCAGAGGGGTGGGCGATTGTCCCTTTAGGCTTGTGCTGACTGTGCAAGGGAGATCCCGAGGTCAGGATCTACCTCTTTGCCCATCACTGTTAATATCTGTATTATCTAACTTAAGAACTAACATTTGTATTTTTTTTTCTGGAACTATCTGATTTTTAAAGTAATTTTTCAAGCAACAAAATCTTTAGATCATCGTATTTAATTTTCGATTATAAAATGAGGAAACAAGGCAATAGGGATTTTTTTTAAATTATTTTCTTTAGTTAAAAGTCAAGTCAGTGAAAGATCCAGAATTCATAAACTTCTATTCTATTTATTAGACCATGCAACTCTTTTTGCTATGCACTGTACCTCAAATGGGAATTCAGAAATGAGCAAAATCTGAGATGTAGGAGTTCCAGAATGGATCTGCCACCTGCCAGCTAGCATTCAGATCTCAAAGGGGACCTGCCTGCACTTATTTAATGGAAAGATAAATGTGTTCAAGGAACTGTTACTATAAATTCATTTAGAACCGGGGCAGAGGCTTTACTCACATTCCTCCCCAGTCTGAGCTGCTGACAGATTTGGTTCACTGTACCTCTGGGAGGTAATACATTCTAGCTAAATGGCAAAGTGTGATTGTTATTCAGAGCTCCCAAATACCTATTTCTTTTATTGTTTAAATGAACTTTGTGGTTGAATTCATCCATTTATTGAAAAGTTCTTTTATATACTTACTACAGGCAAGGCAGTGTATGGAATACTATGTGAGGTATTAAAAAGACAGACGTTGTTCTTATCCAAAAGATGCTTGTGTTATAAAAGGACAAACAAAAGGCAAGAAAAATATAAACAGTTTTATTAAAACTAGAATGTAAAAGGAAGAAAGAAGATACAAATTAGTGATGTTTAATTTGCTAGGATTCTAGATAGTTCTAGAATAAAATGAAATCAATGGACCATCTTCCAAGAAAAATGGTGAATCTTTAACTTCTAATAGATGTATTAGAGTAAAATGTACACATTATAAACTACACATATTTAAATTACTCTTAAGAGTAATTATATTTAGATGTAAATTATTGCATTCAACATTGGAAGCATTTGTAGCTCAGGCCAAGAGTGCTAATAAACAACAAGTCTTGAGCAAAGAGTGAAATATTATCACAAATATAACCGTGCTTGGCCCAACACACAGAATAACCTGGAAAATACTGTGTTCTAAGTTCTCCCAGTCAGAATTGAATGGCGGTATCCAAAAGTCACTCCAAAAGAATGACTTCTCACCAGAAGAAAAAACTAAACATTTTTGATGGATTTTTGCTGAGAAAAATTTTTAGTACATCTGAGAAATTTGATATACTAACATTCTGTTCTGTATTTGTACATAGTTTGGAATTGTTTGTTTCTATTGTCTTCATGCTTTTTTCAAAGAAAAGCTATGTTTTAATTTTTGTGTAACTCTTGAAGCACCTATTTTAGAACTTTACAAAGGAAATGTAAAATGTGATAGAAATCAGAAACAGAAATAACATATGCATTAAACATGGACATTGGTAGCTTGGTAATTACTGCTTAGTTTCAGATTATTCTGTAAATGAAATCTAAGTACATATAAATATTTTAACTTCATAGAATCCATTATTTCTGTTTTTTATATTTGGAGATATTTTAATTATATATATAAAATCAAAATATTAAACCATGTCAATTTTTATTTGAAACTTTTTAGAACATCTAATTTCTTAAATTCTTCAATTATTTTAAAATGTATAGTGAATTTTTCCAGAGTATGAGGAAAATGTAAGCATACATAGATTTTACTATTTTTTTAATACCTTAAAGACTCATCAGTCATGAGGTTAGTTGATGGATGGAATAGTACTGGGTGACTAAGCCTATTTCTGTGGCAATAGCTCAGCCATAGAAATTAGCATTTGTCACTCTTCTGCCTGTTTCTCTGTTACACATTCCATTCTTAAAAGTAATTTGACTAGGTATAAGATACACCAAGCAATAAGCTAGTAAGAAGGTTAATGGATATTTAAATATATTTGCAGACATTTCTTATGTTCTTTTCAAGCCAGCCATTTGGAAAGATCACTATAGTTTTACTAAAATGTGTAGGACTATAGTGCGCAATTTTAAAAGTTTGCAAAACAAGTTTTTGGCGGAAAACATTTTTTGTAGGTTAACTAACTTATTTTGGAAATAAAAATAGCTCCAATCTAGTCTGAAGTAGGCTCTGAAAGGCAGCCCACATTCCAGTTGACAGGTGTTTGAACTAGCAGTGAAGCAGGTAGGGCTGCATTTTGCTGTCACATTAGCCCTGTCCGGCCGGTGCCTACTTAATTTGAGCTGCTTTCTTCTGCACTATACCCTCAGAAGGAACAGATATTCTCTTCTAGCTTTCCACTAAGTGTGGCCCATATATATGGGGGTGTGTGTATGTATAATATATAATGTATATAATCCATATGCATATATACATACATATAATTATAATTGAGAGAAATATATATATATATCTATATATAAAATTATAGTTGAAAGAGAGAAAATAGAAAAGATTATCTTATCTTCATTATTGATTTACTCCCAACCCCTGTTTAGCTTTTGTCTTGCCTTTGTAGTTTAGGATGTAAATGACCGCAGATTTATCTAACTATCTCATATGGATTTTAATAACCAAATTGTACTGATATTCAGTTTTAGTTTACTTGGTTAAATTACAGTTATGTTGAACCCTGAAGCATTCTTTAGAGGTAGCTATAATGTATAAAGAAAAAGTCAAGATTTGACTTAGGGACTACAATTACTTTTGTTGGAATCCCAGCTCAGAGACTTATTCTCCATGGTCCATGGAACCATACTAGCCTTGTATTCATAAGACACCCCCTAAACTATGAGATTTTCTCCCACTAGTTTCCCCTCCTTTGCCTATCACAGTTTCAGTGGGAATATGGCCTAGAGTAGGCAGGGATTATAATTGTTTAGACAGTGATTCTAAGGGTTAGGATTTGCCTGAATCTTATTTCTGCCAATCTTTTCATGAGACCTTGAAATAATTACTTTAACTTTCCTAATCTTCAGTTTCCTGCTCTCAAAAATGTTTGTAGTAACATCATTTAGAACATATGGTCTTTGTGAGAATTAAATGAGATAATGCATGTAAAGAAATCGGCACAGTTCTGTGGCACAGAATAAGGATTCAATATAACTTGAATTAAAATAATTATTGTTTTGTAATGATATTATAAAAATGATAACATAATCTAACCTGTGTTTCCCCTCCACTTCTCTCCTCCTCTGTTCCACCCCTCTCTTCTTTTCTCCTGTTTTCTTCCATTAAGAGAAGAGTCAAGGCAAGGAATTATAGAGTCAGTAAGAGAGGATGAAGATTCAGCAAAAGCAGATAAATCAATCTCTAAATTTGGGTGTAAGAGACGCCTCTTAAGCCCCAGCATGAAAGATACACTAGGGCCTTTGCCCTTTGAAAATCTCCCAAGCAGCAACTGGATAGAAGCAAACTAGAATGTTGAAGAGGGCTTTAAAAAGTGTTATATTGCTAGGAGTTAAAAGAATGTCCTTTGACACTCATGAAATAAAGACTAAAATTGCCACTTTTTAAACTTACTTTGTCCTCTGAACTAATCTTTGCATCCTGCTCAGTTCAGGGTTTGTTAGAATTATATTGATTCTATAATTTCTTTTTGTAATTGAATTTGTATTTATTTTACTTTTTTCTATTTACTTCATATGTTATTTTTTCAATTACCTTTTTTTTTTTTTTTTTTTTGAGACGGAGTCTCGCTCTGTCGCCCAGGCTGGAGTGCAGTGGCGCGATTTTGGCTCACTGCAAGCTCCGCCTCCCGGGTTCACACCATTCTCCTGCCTCAGCCTCCGGAGTAGCTGGGACTACAGGTGCCCGCCACCGCGCCCGGCTAATTTTTTGTATTTTTAGTAGACACAGGGTTTCACTGTGGTCTCGATCTCCTGACCTTGTGATCCACCCTCCTCGGCCTCCCAAAGTGCTGGGATTACAGGCGTGAGCCACCGCACCCGGCCCAATTATCTTTTTTCTAGGCATTGTTGGGCCTCTGTGTAATTCCATACCTACATTTTATACAGTCATTTATAGGTACTTCTTTCTTATCCTTATAGTGATCAGATTTCAGTAATAATTGGTCACAATCAGTGACATTATGAACCTCTGAAAGGAGTGTGGTAGCTCCCTCCAGGACAATGACTGGAAATGTGGGTTCCTAACTTGACCATTCCTGTCCATACTTGATGATTTAAATTATTTGTTTTACCTCAGTGTTCCTTGGGACAAATAATGTTTAAGCTTGATAACCTTTGATTTGTAGAGATATGTTTTTGGGGGTATACTATCAATTTAGTGTTGCCTACAAGAGTGCTTAATATTTTTAGAAAATTCTATTCACCAGTCACCATAACATGGTCTGACTCCTGTAGTAGATACATACATATACACATATACATACATGCACACATACTCCTCTGGTATATACATACATACATACATACATACATATACATACATACATTATGTATATGTGTGCATGCATGATATATGTTTGTATATGTGTGTATGTATATTTACCTTTTCTGTTTCTAAATTTTTAACTATTTTAATAATGTAGTTTCCTGGATTTATGCTATCCTATCCTTCATATGTTCAGAAATCTATTTTTTTCATGAAATTGTTTCTAGTTAATATTAGTAACTTTTTAACCCACCTATTATTGAACCATATTCATACATTAGTTTCTTTTTTCTAAAATAAACTACAGAAATTTATTTCTCACAGTTCTGGAGGTTGAAAGTCTGAGATCAAAGTGCCAGTATGGGTTCTGATGAAAGCCTTCTCCTAGGTTTTGGACACCCAACTTCTTGTTGCATCTTCCTATGACAGAAAGAGGGCTAGAGAGTTCCTGGAGTCCCCTTTATTTTATTTTATTGATTCTCAACGTATGTACATATGTATGGAGTAGTACATGTGATCATTTGTTACATCCATAGCATTTGTAATGATCAAGTCAGGCTATTTAGGATATTCACTACTTCTAGCATGATCGAGTCAGGGTATTTGGGATATTCACTACTTCTAGCATTTATTATTTCTCTGTGATGGAAACACTGCAGTCCTCTCTTTTAGCTATTTTAAAATATACAATACATTGTTGTTAACTGTGGTTACCCTACTCTGCTATCAAATAGTAGAACTTATTTCTTCTAACTGTAAGTTTGTAAACATTAACCAACTTCTCCTCATCTGTCCTTCTCATCCCAGGTTCCCTTCCAAGTTTTCAGTAGCTATCATTCTACTCTCTACTTCCATGATACCAACCTTGCCATAGCCCCTACACAGGAGTGAGAACATGTGATCTCACTTTCTGTGCCTCACTTATTTCACTTACCATAATGACCTCCAATTCCATCCATGTTGCTGCAAATGACATGATTTCATTTCTTTTTCATGGTCAAATGATATTGTATTGTGTACATATCCTACATTTTCTTTACCTATTCATGTGTTGATGAACACAGGTTGATTCCAAATTTTGGCTGTTGTGAATAGTGTTAAATAAACATAGGGGTGCATGTATCCCTTTGATATACTGATTTCCTTTCCTTTGGATAAATACCCAGTAGTGAGATTGCTAGATCACGTGGTAGTTCTATTTTTAGTTTATTGAGTGAGCACCATGCTATTTTCCATAATGGCTGTACTAATTTACATTCCCAGTGATATGGTTATGGTTTAGCTCTGTGTCCCCACTCAAATCTCTTTTTTTTTTTTTTGAGATGGAGTCTTGCTCCGTCACCCAGGCTGGAGTGCAGTGGTGCGATCTCAGCTCACTGCAAGCTCTGCCTCCCGGGTTCACACCATTCTCCTGCCTCAGCCTCCCGAGTAGGTGGGACTACAGGCGCCCGCCACCACACCCGGCTAATTTTCTTGTATTTTTAGTAGAGACGGGGTTTCACCATGTTGGCCAGGATGGTCTCAATCTCCTGACCTTGTGATCCACCCGCCTCGGCCTCCCAAAGTGCTGGGATTACAGGCATGAGCCATTGCTCCCGGCCTCAAATCTCATTTTGAATTTTAATTCCCACATGACAAAGGAGGGACCTGGTGGGAGATAATTAGATCATGGGGATGGTTTCACCTATGTTGTTCTCATGATAGTGAGGGAATTCTCATGAGATCTGATGATTTTCAAAGTGGCAGTTTCCCATTTCCATGCTCTCTCTCTCTCTCTCTCACCACCATGTAAGACATATCTTGCTTCCCCTTTGCTTTCTGCCATGATTGCAAGTTTCCTGAGGCCTCTTCAGTCATGCAGAACTGTCAGTCAATTAAATCTCTTTTGTTTCTAAATTACCCAGTCTCAGTTAGTGTCTTTATAGCAGTGTGAAAAATGGACTAATAAAGAGAATTGCTACTGAAAGTGGGGTAATGCTATAAAGATAACCTGAAAATGTGAAACTGACTTTGGAACTGGGTAACAGGCAAAGGTTGTAACAGTTTGGAGAGCTTCAAAGTACACAGGAAAGTGAGGGAAAGTTTGGAACTTCCTAGAGACTTGCTGAATGGCTTTGACCAAAATGTTGATAGTGATGTGGACAATGAAGTCCAGGTTGAGCTGGTCTCAGATGCAGGTGAGGAACTTGTTGGGAACTGGAGTATAGGTCTCTCTTGCTAGGCTTTAGCAAAGAGACTGGTTGCATTTTGCCCCTGCCCTCTGTGGAACTTTGAACTTGAGATAGATTATTTAGGGTATCTGGTGGAAAAAAATGTCTAAGCAGCAAAACATTCAAGAGGTAACCTGGTTTATTCTGAAAGCATTCAGTTATATGCATTCACAAATAGATGGTTTGAAATTGGATCTTATGTTTAAAAATGGAAGCAGAGCATAAAGGTTTGGGAAATTTACAGCTTGACCATGTGGTAGAAAAGAAAAACCCATCTTCTTGGGAGGAATTCAAGCCAGCTGCAGAAATTTGCATAAGTAACAAGGAGCTGAATGTTACTAGCCAAGAAAATGGGGAAAATGTCTCCAGGGCGTATCAGAGACCTTCACAGCAGCCCCTTCCATCACAGGCCCAGGGGCCTAGGAGGGAAAAATTGGCTTCATGGGCCAGGCCCAGGGCCCTGCTACTCTATGCAGCTTTGGGACTTGGTGCCCTGTGTCCCAGCTACTCCAGCTCCAGCGCCAACAGTGGCTAAAAGCAGCCAAGGTACAGCTCGGGCTGTTGCTGGGAACATTTACCCAATACCTGTACCCGCATTGTGTCTTGGAAGTAACTAACATGCTTATGATTTTACAGGCTTATTGGTGGAAAGAACTTGCCTTGTCTCAGATGAGACTTTGGCCTTGGACCTTTAGGTTAATGCTGGAATGAGTTAAGACTTTGAGGGACTATGGGGAAGGCCCCACATGATTGGTTTTGAAAGGTGAAAAGCACATGAGATTTGTGAGGGACGAGGATTGGAATGATATGGTTTGGCTCTGTGTTCCCACCCAAATCTCATATTAAATTGTAATCACCATGTTTCAAGGGAGAGACCTGGTGGGAGGTGATTGGATCATGGTGTTCTCATGATAGTGAGGGAATTCTCATGAGATCTGATGGTTTTATAAGTGGCAGTTTTCCCTGTTATCCCTCTCTCTCTCCTGCTACCATGTAAGACATATCTCGCTTCCCCTTTTCCTTCTGCCTTGATTGTAAGTTTCCTGCGGCCTCTCTAGCCATGCAGAACTGATTCAATTAAACCTCTTTTGTTTGTAAATTACCCAGTCTCAGGTAGTATCTTTATAGCAGTGTGAAAACAGACTAATACACTCAGCAGCAGTGTATAAGAGTTCCTTTTTCTCCACGTTTTGGCTTTGCATTTGTTATTGTCTTTTTGTTTAAGAACTATTCGAACTCAGGTTAGATGATATTTCATTGTGGTTTTGACTTGGATTTCCCTGATGATTAGTGATAATGAGTGTTTTTTATATGCCTGTTGTCTATTTTTGTGTCTTCTTAGAGAAATGTCTATTCACATCCTCTGCCCACTTTTTAATGGGATTTTTTTTTTTTTTTTTTTTTACTGTTGAGTTGTTTGAGCTCCTTTTATATTCTAAATATTGGTCCCATGTGAGACAAATAGCTTGCAAATATTTTCTACCATTCAACAGGTTTTCTCTTCACTCTGTTGATTGTTTCCTTTGCTGTGCAGAATCTTTTTATGTCCCATATGGCTTTTTGTGTCCCATATGTCTGTTTTTTGTTAATTGCCTGTGCTTTTGGGTTCTTAGCCATAAAGTATTTGTCTAGACCAATGTCCTAGAGTGTTAGTCTGTGTTTCCTTCTAGTAGTTTTATATTTTCACAACTTATATTTAAGACTTTAATTCATTTTGCATTATTTTTTGTATATGATGAGAGATAGGAGTCTAGTTTCATTCTTTTGCATATGGGTTTCCAGTTTTTTTCAGTACCATTTATTGAAGAACCTATTCTGTTTCCAATGTATATTCTTGGCTCCTTTTCAAAAATCAGTAGGCTATAAATATGTGGATTTATTTCTGGATTGCCTATTTTGTTTCATTGGTCTTTGTGTCTGTTTTTATACCAATACCATGCTGTTTTAGTTTTTATAGCCTTGTAGCACGTTTTAAGGTCAGGTATTGTGATGCCTTCACCTTTTTTTCTTTTTGCTCAGGATTGCTTTGGTTATTCAGGCTGTTTTGGTTCCATATGAATTTTAGAAGTTTTTTTTCTTTTCTATTTCTGTGAAGAATGTTATGATATATTGGTGGTAATTGTATTGAATCTGTAGATTGCTTTGGGTAGTATGGCCATTTTTACAACATTAATCCTTCCTATACATGAGCATGGTCTTTTCATCTGCCTTTGTCCTCTTCAATTCTTTAATCAGTTTTTTTGTAGGTTTCATTGTAGAGTTCCTCATCTCCTTAGTTAAATTTATTCCTAAAGTTTTTTACTTTTTGTTGGTATTGTAAATGAGATTACCTTCTTGATATTTTGGCAGGTTAGTTATTTGTGTATAAAAACATGGCTGATTTTTGTATGTTGATTTTGTGTTCTACAACTTTACTGAATTTGCCAAATGGAGTTTTTGGTGGAGTCTTTAGGTTTTTTAAAATATAAGATCATGTCACCTGCAAAAAGGGACAATTTGACTTTTTTTTTTTTTTTTTTCCAGTTTCAGTGTCCTTTCTTTCTCTTGTCTGATTGCTCTGAGTAGGACTTTCATTACTATGCTGAATAGGAGTTGTAAAAGTGGGCATCATTGTCTGGTTCCCGTTTTTAGAGGAAAGGATTTCAGCTTTTTCCCATACATTATGTTATTTGTAGATGTGTCATATATGGCTTGTGTTATACTGAGGTGTGTTCTGTTTATGCTTAGTCTGTTGAGTTTCTATTATGAAGGAATGTTGAATTTTATCAAATGCTTTTCTGTGTCTATTGAGATCACATGATTTTTACCCTTTATTCTATTGGTGTGATGTATTACATTTATTGTTTTATGCAGGTTGAACCATCCTTGAGCTCCTGGAATAAATTCCACTTTATCATGTTGTAGTACCTTTTGGATGTTCTGTTGAATTTAGCTTGCTAGTATTTTGTTGAGGATTTTTGCATCTATGTTCACCAGGGATGTTTGCCTGTGAACATAGATACAAAATATAGATGTTCACCAGTTGTTGTTGCTGTTGTGTCCTTGTCTGCTTTTGGTATCATAATACTGACCTCATAAAATGAGTTAGGAAGAATTATCTCCTCTTGTTTTTTAACAGGTAGTTTGAGTAGAACTGTTGTTAATTCTTCTTTAAAAATTAGGTAGAATATGGCAGTGAAGTCATCTGGTACTGGGACTTTCTTTGATGGAAGCCATTTTATTATTGATTCAATTTTGTTACTCTTATTAGCCTGTTCAGGTTTTCTACTTCTTTCTAATTCAATGTTGGTAGTAGGTTGTATGTGTCTAAAAATTTATCCATTTCCTATAAATTTTCGAGTTTGTTAGTACATAGTTTTTCATAATAGTCTTTTAGGATTTTTTTGTATTTCAGTGTTATCTATTGTAGTGTCCATTTTTTAAGTTCTGATTTTGTTTATTTGGGTCTTTTATCTCTTTTTCTTGGTTAATTTAACTAGAAGTTTGTCAATTTTTTTTAAAAGACTTTTCATTTAAATAATCCTTTGTATTATTTTTTTAAGTCTCTATTTCATTTAGTTCAGTTGTGATCTTTATTAATTTTTTCTTCTACTAATACTAGGTTTGATTTGTTCGTTCTTTTCTAGTTCCTTGAGGTGCATCATTAGGTTATTTTAAATCTTTGTATTTTCTTGGTGTAGATACATATTGCTATAAACTTCCCTCCTAACACTGCTTTTGCTGTATCCCGTATGTTTTCATGTGTTGTGTTTCAATTTTTATTTGTTTCAAGAAACTTTTAGATTTTCTGCTTAATTTTCTCCATGACCTAATGGTCATTCAAGAGTATGCTGTTTAGTATCCATATGTCTGTAGTGTTTCAAAAATTCTTCTTGTTATTGATTTCTATTTTTTTGTTTATTGTGGTCTGATATTTGATTTTTACAACTTTTCAGCTTTTAAAAGTTTGTTGAAACATTTTGTGGCCTAACATTGTTTTTCCTGGACTGTTTTGTGTGCTGATGAGAGGAATGTATATTCTGCAGTTGTTGGATGAAATGTTCTGTAAATGTCTGTTAAGTCCCTTTGGTTAAAGTGCTGTTTTACTCTGATGTTTCTTTGTTGATTTTCTACCTAGATGATTTGTTTAATGTTGAGAGTGGATATTCAAGTCCTTAACTGTTTCTGTATTGTAGTCTGTCTCTCTCTTTAGATCAAATAAAATTTGTTTAATATATCTAGGTGCCCTGCTGATGGGTGCATAAATATTTAGAAATGTTGTCCTCTTGCTGAATTGATCCCTTTGTCATTATATAAAGACTTGGTTTGTCTCTTTGTACTGTTTTTTGACTTAAAGTTTGTTTTATTTGATATAAGTATAGCTATTCCAACTCACTTTTGGCTTTCATTTGCATAGAGTATCTCTTTTTCATTCCTTTACTTTCTGTCTATATGTGTCTTTACAAGAGAGATGAATTTCTTGTAGGCAGTATATAGTTGGGTCATTAAAAAAATCCATTCAGCTAGTCATATCTTTCAAATGGACACCTTATTGTGTTTATATTAAAGGTTATTATTTTTTAATTGTTTTTGATTGTTTTGTATATAGTTTGTTCCCTTCTTTCTCTCATATTATCATTGTGGTTTAGTGGTTTTCTGTAGTGGTTCCAGAATTTGTTTGGTTCTTTTATATGTCTATCTCTTTATTGAACTTTTCACTAATATCCTGATTTTTTTTTCTTTGTATTGTTTCCTGTGTTTTCTGTGTCTCATTGAGCTTCTTTGGTATAATTATTTTGAATCTTTTTTCAGGCATTTCATAGATCTATTTTTCACTGCATCTTTTGCTGGATAATTATTGTGCTCCTTCAGAGGTGTCGTACTTCCTTGATTTTTTATTTCTTGTGTCCTTTTTTGTCCTTATGTTGATATCTACACATCTTGTATAATAGTTGCTTGTTTCAAATTTTTTTTTTTTTTTTTTTCTTTTGAGATGGAGTCTCACACTTTGTCACCCAATCTGGAGTGCAGTGGCGCCATCTTGGCTGACTGCAACTTCCGCCTCCCAGGTTCAAGCCATTCTCCTGCCTTAGCCTCACGAGTAGCTGGAATTACAGGCCTACAGCTACCATGCCCCGCTAACTTTTGTATTTGTAGTAGAGACCAGGTTTCGTCATGTTGTTTAGGCTGGCCTCAAACTCCTGACTTCAGGTGATCCACCCACCTCGGCCTCCCAAAGTGTTGGGATTACAGGTGTGAGCCACTGTACCCGGCCAGCTTTTTTCAATTTTTTTGGATGGATTTTCATACGGGAAAATTTTTCCTATGGATTTATCTATGGTATTGGTTGAGGGGGCACTTTAGCTTTGATTCTAGGGTTAGCAGTAGCATAGTCTTCATATGATTTTTACAGCATCAGTGGTGTCTGTGATTTCCATTTCTTAGACTATGATTATTAGTGGAGACTGTGTTGAGATTTTACTGGGTATAGGAGTGCCAGGTAGTTCAGTCCTCAGGCCCAGTGGTATTATCGGTGGGCTAAGTGTGCCTGTCTTTAGGCTCCTGTGTGGCATACAAGGGCACTGGTGTTAGTGGGCCCAGGTGGGCCAATTGTTGGGCCTCCAGGAAGCTTGCTTGTGTTCAGTAGTGGCAGCAGTGGGCATGTGTGTGGTGAATTCCTGGGTCCCTAAGCAGTATGCATGGCATGAGAAATAGCAGTAGTGATGGTGGGACCACCCGTGGGCTCCCAGGCATCGCATACTGGTGTTAGCAGTGCCTGCAACAGGCTGGATGGGCCAGCCCCCGGGAGAAGTGCACAGACACCAGCAGTGGTGAACAAGGCAGGGCTGTTCTCAGGTCCCTGGGTGGCATACTTGGGTACTTGGGGGATAGTGCCAGGGGTGTGGGCCTGCCCTTAGTGTCCCCTGATGGGTGCATGGGAATAGGCTGTGGTGAGTAGGACAGGGTGATCTCCATGCCCGAGGTATAACAATGTATTTCTTTTTTACAAATATATATTTACCAATTTTCTATAATCTCTACCTTTTCTTATGTTGCAGTACATTTTCATTATGTAAATATTTATGAAAAAATTATATAGAGATTTATGCACTCAAGTGCTTGTTGACATTTGTTACATTGTGTAACTTCAAAACCACCTTCACTACTTTGCTTATTAACTGTAGAGTGCTGAGTGAGAAACCCAGAGAAAAGGATATAAACTTTGGACAGATTATATGGATTAAATCCAGCTCTACCCCTATATGCTATGGTTTGTTTTTTGAGTTACTTAACTGCTGTCTGCCTTGGTTTCCTATTTGACACAAACTTGATGGGATTGCACCTGAATAATGGTTATGGAAATTAAAGGAATTAATTTAAGGAGAGTGCCTCACACACAGATATTGAATGAATGTTGGCTATTAATATTATTAATAGAAGACAAATTTTCAAATATTTGTGAGAATAAGAGAAGCCACATTTTTGTGAGCATTCTTGTGAGAATGAGAGAAACCACATTTTTGAAGCACTAGAATTTTCACACAGTTTTTCAAAGGAAGAAGATTTATAGACACACAATTTTACAAAGAGGACAATAGTTTAATCTGACAAGATATTAAATATAAATAGACAAATCTACATAATATCACAAAAATAACTAGTCTAAAATTAAAACTGAAAAGTACCCCAAACTGAAGAAAATATCATAGAAAGTATTTCAGAAGTTCTGTTTATTGATTGATAAGTAAAGATATTTTAAACTGGGAAATCCAGAAGTAGTTTGATCAGCAACCTTTAGATTACTTGTACCTTTTTCTCAAGGATTTATATTTTATTGTTACAGGCAGTAGTCTCACCATTTTGCCCAGACTGGGCTCCAACTTCGGGGGGCTCAAGTGATCCTCTTACCTTACCCTTCCAAGTAGCTGGGCTACAGATGTGTGCCACTGTGCCCAGCTATATTTGTCTCGTAGTTTAATAATATTATCTAATTTTTATAATTGTATTTAAAATAATAGATTTCAAAGAGTTTTATTATCAACTACTGTGTCCCTGATCTTGAAACTGAAACTATATACCAGAAAAAGATTTTTCAATTTTTAATTAGGCAAAATTATTTTCTAGCATTGTCATATTAAATCAGGTTACTACTCTAGGATTTTTATAGATGTCCTGTTAGATTATCTATATGTCAATAAGTCATGAGAAGCAATTTTCATGAAAACATGGAATTAGAAATATTATAGATTGTATTCTTTTAGTTATTTTTTCCATACATAGATCAACATTTTTATCTTGGCAATAACTGCTATGGTATTTGTAATCTTCCTCATACATTATATGTTAATCTTAAAAACTGTGAAAAATACGAAATAAAAATTTTACTCATGATTAATTCACAAGAGTTAAACATTATTATTTTATTGTGTTTTCCTGTTGTTGTTGTCGTTTATATAATATGTAGTGGTGGCTAAAAAGCATTCCTGAACAGGGAGGGTGGGCTTCCCCACTTGTTAGCAGTGTGATTTCAATTAGTTCTTCACTTTTCCCAACCTTGTTTTTGTTATTTATAAAATGTTAACAATAGATTTTTTATTATACTATTATTCAGAGAATAAAGTAAATATATTAATTACCCATATATATAAGAATACATACATGTGTACTTTAGATATTCTATTTAATTTATAAATATATATTGCTTTATAAGGTAATACTTTATATTACTCTATAAATATATATTATTTATACATATATATTTATAAAGTATATATTTATGCTGTATTTCCAATATAAACCATTATATATATATTTTTATGTATATATTATATATAATAGTTTATATATAATGTATAAAATAATGGTTATATATTAATAATGGTTTTATATATTATAATATATATTATGTATTACATACTATATATAATATATACTTATATATAAAATATTATATATAATATATGAAACCATTATATATTATATATAAAACCATTATTTATACATTTATATATGATTATGCTGGAAATGCAGTTCTGTGTAATCTAAATCTAATTTAACACAACACCATTTAAGATGTATTTAATTTCCATCTAGTCGAGTATTTTTCAAAATATGATTTTTTAGTGCTTATATAAGAAAACATTGTGAATTTATTTAGAAATTTCCCTATTTTGGTCATTCAGTAGATTTCCACTCATTTTTTTCTAAAAACAAACCAATGGATATGTAGCCTTTGTTCTTATCTCTGATTTTCTTAATGCTAATTACAGAAAGAGGAATTACTGGGTTAAAATAAACATAAATATTTTTAAGACTCTCTTATGTTTTATGCTGCAAAATTACCCTTTCTGTTCACCGTGATATATTTTAAAACACTCAAAATGTATCTTCCCAATTCTGGTGATGATTTTTGTGACTACCTGTGTAATATATGTAATATGTCCTCTGAATATTAACTTGAGTCAGAGACAAATATCAGTCAAATCCTCAGGCTCAGGATGTATGCCTCAATGAACACTACTAGTTTTCACTATGCATCCTTCAGGGTATGTGAAAATAGTCAGTAGAATTTATAAAATGAAGGTTAAGAATCTGAGTTATTTTCCCCCAGAGATTTATGAACTATAAAATAATATTATTATGTTCTCTTATTGCATTGTGCTCTTTAGCCATCTTCCATTTTATGTGGTATAGCTCCTCAGGATGCATTTGGTTGAAAGCTACTGTGTATACTCATTTTGTATTGTATTGTGGCAAATGCTGTAATCTACAGGGTTCCTATTCATTTTGGAATTCATTTCACAGCTCACTAATTGTGTGAATGAGAAGAGGAAATATATGCTTTTATTCTAAAGCATGCCAAGCAGATGGCCAAAGTTCATTACCAGGAGCACTGTCAGTGTGGCTGTCTTCTCTAGGTAGTAAGCCTGGCATCAGTCTGTCAAACACAGTGTGAGGGTCCATTTAACACAGCACTTGACAATCACCGAGCCTCTGTTTTCTTATGACTTATAAACATTTTATTTTTTTATCATCAACCTCCAAAGTGGTTGGTCATTTGAGCAGGTGAAAACACAGCAGAATTCATATTCATTTTACTTGAGAAGCCAAATTAACTTTTATTCATATGGAAATCTTGGGGAAAGGAAAACTGTACAAGAGATTAAGCTTAGTTTCTTGAAAAGCGGGTAATACAGCTATTGAGATTCAAAACTACCATCATTTCTGAGATTGAAACTTTTGAAAATTTGAGTTGAAGAAAAAGGTCAGGGTTTATATCTTTTTAAAGCTAAAAGATTAAAACAATGAAAGAATTTAAGGTTTTAAGTAAATTTCCCTAAAAATCTTGGTTTCTTCCTATAAAAGGAAACTGTTTACTTACTTTTATATACAATATGAAATTTATGTGACCATTAAAAATGTTAGCAATGTACTCATTGTGTGTGTGTGTGTGTGTGTGTGTGTGTGTATAGTGAGACAGAGTAAGAATCAGAGATAGTGACAAAAAGGAAATAAAGCCTGTCTTCATACATTTCCTACTTCAACGGCAGTACTAGAACTATATGTAATTGGGTTATTTCAGGAAAAGGAGGGTAGGTCAAATTTTCGTATGGAGCTGATGTAGTAATTTGATCATAATGTCTTGTTTAAGAGAACGAGAGCATGTTAGAGATAACATTTTCTTCTTTATACAAAGAAAAACGGGATATGTATTTCCCTTACCTCTTCCCTCTCCCTCCTTCCAAACCATCTACCACAAGTTCTACAAGTTATATGGAATATAAATTTCCCTTTCCCTTGCTTTTCAGACTGACGCTGCTCTAATGTATGATGCTGTGCATGTGGTTTCTGTGGCCGTTCAACAGTTTCCCCAGATGACAGTCAGTTCCTTGCAGTGTAATCGACATAAACCCTGGCGCTTCGGGACCCGCTTTATGAGTCTAATTAAAGAGGTATGTCAGGAGAAGAACATCTGCCTTGTCTCTTGTTGTCAAGCTGAATGAAACGAGATTATTGTGGTTTTTCTAGCAAGTGTCCTTTTACTTTATGTTTAATTTAAATTTTCTCTCTTTCTATAAATAAGCAAAATTAACATTTTTACTAAATAATACCAAATGAAAGGTGGGGGGAAACAAAATATCTATCAAAGTATCTATGAGGGTTAACATTTACCTTTCTGAATCTTTATATTTATTACTTTTCCTTTTATGTAGAGATACAGATTAATAAAAGAATGTTTATATTTTAGGCAACAAAATATAAAATGCATTTTTAACATAAATGTCATTTGCACTACAGTAAAATTATACCTAATTTGTGAGGCTTCAAGTATAGTTATTCAGATTAATTGTTCCTAAATATGTCTAGTTATTTAAATTATATGAACAGTTAACAAAAATAGAATATATGGATTAATCAAAGTGCAAAATTTACTCCATATTATATAATGCAACCATTCTTATGACCATATATCATTTCTGATTATGTCTATTATAGATCAAGAATATTCATAGTGAGAAAAAGAAAAGTTTTTGAAGATCATACATAGATACATATATACATGCATATATATACAAATATGTATACGTATATATTTTTCCTGTCATAAAAGAAAGTCCTTTGTTAACTTAGAATACTTTTCATAGACGAAAGTTTAACTGAGCCTTAATCTTTGCAATGAAATATCACAGGTATTATTACCATATGAAATTTTTTATTAATGGCTTAAAATAAATCATCAGTTCATCTTGTAATAAATTATTCATCATGAAAATAAAAGTGCAAATAGGATCATAATTAAGTATCTCTGAATATCCATGAATTTTCTTTGTCTAATTCTTATCAAACTCTCAGGTAGATGAATTAATAGTTTCTGAAGAATATGCAGTTTATTAGTTGCTCCATATTCTAACATTTACTTCTGGTTTAAAACTGAGCCTTAGTGAGCTGTAGACATAGTCCACAGGTCTGGCGAGATGAAGAATTGATTTTTCCAAACTCAGCACTAGATTATTGAAACAATGACATGTGTCAAGCAGCCCTAAAAGAAGCAGTTGTATGACATTCCCCATTGTATTTATTGTAGGGTGTAATTGAGAATCTTGTCCACTAAATCACAATGTCCCCCTTATGAGGACCAACAGGAGAAATTTCTCTCAGGTCTCAGTGCCAGGAAAAGCTCTTTCTCCTGAGCAGCTGGTATGTCTTAAATTATAGACCCTGTATATTGTGTTTTTATCATATTTTCTTCTTTGTTTTGGTTGCTAGGAAGTTCAGAATTGAATTTGTGATAAAATTATTTGTGCAATTTCACCTGGTATACATTTCTTTATGCTCTCTCTACCCCAGATTTGTTCTAGTGTTTTACTCTTCTATTCTTGTACTTCTTGATCTTTTTGTTTACTTTTATACTATTATCCATTTTTGTTAGTGACTTGAAATTTTTTCTTTGGAAGACGTTAGGCTAAAAATATTTTTTTCTTCCTTATTCCAAACCAGTGAACACATGTTTAACTTTAGCAAAGGCATGTTGCAATATGTTTATGAATACGTATTAAAATTTTTCTATTTCATTTGTAATTTATTAGCTGAAAACTAAGAATCTTGCACATAAGTATCCAAATATCATATGGAGACTAAGAAATTTGGTAATATTAATTTCAAATCCTTATTGAAATATTACCCTTAATCTACTGATATTTACTTCTTTTGGGTCTTGGTTATATTATTTTAAACATTTTAGTTGTGAGTATACATTTTATAATTGAAAATTTCTGTATTTAACTACTTTTTCCTAAGCTATTTCCAAATGACAAACAATGGAAAACGTCTAATTGTGGTTCTATAACCAACAGAATGGGAAAACTTTTTACATTAAAAAAGTCCAGATATTTACTCACCTTTTAGGGTTGAACATATTATATAGCTAGATTATTATATTCCCATCTCCTTCTACATGAAGTATATCTTGATATGAAGTAATTATAATACATTTCCCTTGCCCTTACTTAGGGGAAAGTAAAGGAGTAGGTTAATTATTCTAGGAGGAATGTATATAATTGAGTTAGTATAACATAGCTTTTCCTGGATTCAGTTTCTCTTATTGTAATAAGTTTCTTTTCATTTTGTTATGAATTTAGTAGTGGGATTTTATAACAGTAGTTCTAACTGTATTTGCCAGTGAGATATTTAATATCTCATACACCATAAAAAGTAACTAAATTCTTCTTACTTTAGTAAAAGAGGTACACTACTTAAAACATAATAATACAATCTCTCATAGACAGAAAATTATAACTGGAAAATGCATTGTATAAATGAAAAAATTATAATAAATTTTCTACTGAAACTAGGATAATTCATATAGAAAAACATTTTGCAAATTTCAGGAGAAAATTAAAATATTTCAAAAATCTCTAGCAATGTAAACTGAAAAGTAATGAATATAAGTTTCCTACTTTTGTGAAAAAATGTTTATTCCATCTTTCTTCACTTATTTATTATCAATGTTTTTCTATTCCCATAGGCACATTGGGAAGGCCTCACAGGCAGAATAACTTTCAACAAAACCAATGGCTTGCGAACAGATTTTGATTTGGATGTGATCAGTCTGAAGGAAGAAGGTCTAGAAAAGGTATTTCAGTCAGCTTATTTGCTTTAATTACTAAATGAAACATATCTCAAAGAAGACAAATATTCTCTGTTGTAGTCACATTTCATTGACATTTAACTTTATTGAGTAAATCTAAAAATAAATATTTAATTTATTATATTGAATATAATAATTGACAATTAGGATTCAAGGATAAAGGGTATCTTGAGACAATTTTATATTTTATTTTCTAACTAGAGGTTTATCTGATGCATATAATCTTTGAAGTGCATATAATGTTAATTAGTCTTAAGGTTTAATATAGCAATTAGAAAATATTTGGTTTAATATGGGTCTTTATATATGCAGCTTATAATCACTTATGGTTGCATAGACTTTCCAACTTGGAGCAGGCCATTAAAAAATTAAATATAAAGGTATGTTTCTATTTTTTGAGTCATATTTAAATGAAATATTTGAATTAATGTATGCACAGTAACTAGGGTATATACATAAATGTAACACACCATACTGGATCTATCTTACTTGATTTTATTGCTAGGGATTGTGGTAAAGCACCCAAACAATGTGGGTATGTGCATACTTAATGAATATTTTAGTGTGAGTTTTCTTAAATACATAATGTATGTATTTAGATATTTTTCTGATAGATTCATTGATAATTGACAAGAGATATTAAATCTTATTAAATCTTTTTAGATATTATTTAGATATTATTAAATCTTATTAGAGCTTATTAAAATAAGAACTTGAGAAAAATTATGTGTGACTGAGATAATATTGCTTTGAAGATGGTAAGCTATCTTATATTTCACCTAGCAATGAAACATGCAGCTTTATTTGTAGATAGAAACTGAAGAGGAAAGCTGAGACCTAAGAAGGGCTTTCTTAGTCTGGAAGATAACAGCATATTTGAATGCTGATTCAAACCATCCAGGAGAGAGTAAAATTACATTTTTGATAATGTCCCCAAGACAGTTTTAAATACATTATGACCAACTGATGACTCAAATTTATAGAGCTGTTACCTCCTGCCACTGAGGATTTCAAACTGTACACTTTGTGAAGACCATGCAAAGTCAGGAATATTTTATAATAAACTGGAACCCAAATATTCACGAGACAGTCTCTTCCTAACTATCTCACTCTCCAGATGAGAAAATTAGTTGGTGTCCAAGACTGGAGTTGATAATGGTAGAATTCAGTAAGCTCTTAAGGAGTTTATCTTACTGTTTACTGGAGATGTTATTACTTTATTTATTTATGAAATATCCAAATCACTAGGAGGAACTTGGACCATTGCTGACATTTCAATACATGTGCATAAAATGGCAGCGCTCTTCATATTACCATAGATCCATTCCTGTCTTGAATTCAAAATAAATAAAACATTACAAAATTTTCTCTGTGCTCCATTGTGGCTTATAGATACGCCTGAATATAATGGTTATCAAGTACATATGATGATCTATCACACTGATAAGCAAGGTAAACCAGTGTGAGTTGTGCAGGTTGCTCTGAAATTTCGTAAATATTTTGTATTCTTTTCTAAAATCTGAAAATTCATTTTGCTGAATTAATTATGTTCAGTCCTTATCCTCGAGGGGCTTTTCATGTACAGTGATAAGATAATACATATTTGTAAATAAATACAATCAAAAGCTGTATGTTTCAAGCTTTCAAAAGACCAATAAAAATATAATTTCTGATAAAAGATATAATTAATCAAGAGTCATAGTCAATTGAGTACTTAGAATTAGCCTTTGTATATGTTGAATTATTGGCCGGGCACGGTGGCTCACGCCTGTAATCCCAGCACTGTGGGAGGCCGAGGCGGGGCGGGGAGTGGAATCACAAGCTCAGGAGATCGAGACCCTCCTGGCTAACATGGTGAAACCCCATCTCTACTAAAAATACAAAAAATTCGCACCTGAAGTCCCAGCTACTCGGGAGGCTGAGGCAGGAGAATGGCGTGAACCCGGGAGGCGGAGCTTGCAGTGAGCCGCGATCGCTACACTGCCCTCCAGCCTAAGCGACAGAGCGAGACTCCGAATCAAAAAAAAAAAAAAAGAATATGTTGAATTATTGATTGTTAGAAAATGAGTCATTTTAGAAGGAAGTAGAAGTATGCGGAAACACAAACATAGCGTTTGATTTTATCATTACACACATACACATAGTGTAAGTGGGAGATAAAGCTAAAATGCTAGTTTTAGTCATAACATAAATACCATGTCCAAGATATTTGCAGGGTATTAGAACACAATGTGAGTTTAAAGAAAGAATAGCCCTGAAGGCTATGGGTTACTTGGGAAGATAATATAGTTTAGAATAATTTTAGTATGAGGCCATAAATTTAAAACCATTCTAATAGGAAGTGGAGATGAGTAGACAGTTTGTGACAGAAGGCATTCACTGAACCATCAGCAATGTTGTCAGTTCAAAGACTAGCAAAGCATTTGGACTGTGTTTTTAAGGAGAAATGGAGGAGCCAGGTAGGAAAAGGGGGGATACCAGGGATAAAAGCATAACTCAAATATTGGAAAATGAATTAGCAAGTAGGGGAATTACTAGTAGAAAGAAACTGGCATAAACCTTCCCCTGAAAAGACAGATAAGGTACTAAGGATGGGTGGAGGTAAGTTAAAGAGAAAGGGAGCAAAAAGTTCACATCAAATGTTTTCAATATCCTTGAAAATTTGTACATCAACTCATCAGCTAAAGGACAGAGGTAAAGTTTAGTCAGTTCTTAAGAAAAATTCAAAATTCCATTTTGACAGACTTGATTTTGACTTAGAAGGAACAAAGTGCTGCTAAGTAGCAAAAGGTCCTCATTTTAAATTTAGTAGAATAGTTAAGAGCTCAAGGTCTAGATTCATAGATATTTTGGCTCAAATTCTCACTCTGCCCTTTACTTTTTATGGACAAATTTATTAATCTTTCTAAAACACAGGGTCTTACACTGAATCATGAGGCAACAGCAGTTATCTGCCTCATGAAGACAGTGTTATTGACTTGACTTTTTTCCCCCTGGAAAGTATAGTTACCAACCCATAGATGGAAAAGACAGCATCCCTACCTTGATGGAATTCGCAGTTTAGAAGGGCCAATAGATGGTGATCCAAGAGGCTTGAATTTCAGTTCCAATTCTATCAAAACTAAGCATGTGAACTTCATCCTGCCACCGAACTTCTCTGTGCCAAATTCATCATCTTAAAAAAAAAAAAAGTGTAGGGCAAAGGGCTGCCCTCTTGGACAGTCTGAAGTAAGAATACTATGGCCTCTAAAAGAACCCGGAAGTACCATCTTGAAATAAATTGAGGCTAGAAATTTTAATCGTTAAAATTTAACAATTATGTTCTATCATGACTAAGAGACAAAAATAAAGAAGGAAAACGTGTAAAGTGCTAGCTTTATCCCACTTCTCATGCCCATTGCCTTTTCTTCATTCTCATTCTGTCTTGGTCATCTTAGACCAGCACACTTCATTTAGTAGGTTAATCCTCTAACAAATATGGAAGGAATGTCTGTTTTATGCCCTCATGAAGGTTATAGTCTAATAGAGGAAACCTGCCAATAATAAATAGACTCATTAGACTTATAAAATTATAAGACTGGGCAGTAATAAGTGCTGAAAAGAAGGTTATTTTGTTTTTATGTCACTGACATGATAGATTTTACATAATGTTCGGAAACATGAACTTCAGGATGAAAACAGTTAACAAGAAGGAAGTCCATGCTTCTGTTGTTTACAGCTGTGGAGCAGATAAACCAGGAAGAAACGAGTATGCTTCTGATGAATGGGAAAATGTGGGCCATGCTCAAGTGTCTGAGCCTGGAGTGGAGATGGGCATCCTTTCTACTTAGATGGTGTCCACAGATCAAATGAATTCTTTCTACTCTATTATAACAGAAGCCTTAATTGGAACCCAGCCCAATTCACTGTGGTCCCAAAAAGATCACCGATACTGTATACACAGCCAGCCACTTCTGTCCAAACAAGCTCTCTGGGACCATGTCAGTGCCTTCAATGGAGGAGGGGAGGGCAAGAAGGGGGAAAGACAGTAGGTACCATTACAGACTTTGCCTAGCTCAGGCAATACTTTTGCTTATGAGAGGCTGGTATTGAGCACTCAGGAACAGGAAAAGGAAAACAGAATAACTGGTTTTCCAAGCTTGAATTCTTCTGGTCAGTTCAAGGATCATATAGTGTATTCCACTTTCAAAATATGTTTAGAATCCATTCATCTCCCACCACATCCGTTGCTGAATCATAACCATAGTACCTTTCAACTGTACAACTACTTTGGAATTCCCACAAGCCTCTCTGTTCAATTCTCTTATAATCCATTCCCTAAACCACAGCAGCCAGGCAGATATTTTTAAAAGAAAATTGACCCCTGTCATCCCTCTGTTTAAATGCTTGCACAGATTCTCATTGTGTTTTGAATAAAATCCAAAACACCAGTGACCTCTCATCATGTTCTCAGATATTTTCTTCTGCCCTACCTACAGAGGGTTTTTTTTTTTTTTTTTTTTCATTTCCTCAAGAAAACAAAGTTTTCTTATCACTTTGGCATAGAGTAATAGAAACAGTTTTCCCAGCCAGGAATATCCATTCCCAGTTCCTTTGTCTGGGGAACTCTTACTCATCCTGGTAGTATCATCTTAAATATTACTTCCTTCGATAGGCCTCCTCTAAGTCTCTAATCAAGTTTAAATTTCTCATAATGCTCTGCCCTTTTTAATTTCTGACTCTATCAAAGTGCACAATTATTTATTCATGTGAACTTTATAAAAGGGCTATCTCCCTAGCCAGAGTGCAAGACCTACTAGATGGAAAATATATCCTCCCTTCTCCACTATTATATATTAAGACTTTGCAAAGTATCCTTTGTCTTGAGGACAAAGTATGTACTCAAGAAATATTTGTTGACTGTTGAATGAATAAAGGATCTTTATGGAAATTATGAGATACTTCACACAGAATGCTTACTCAAGTGTCTGATGCAGACTTATTTTCCTGTAGCACAGTTTGTTGCTTTTCCTAGCTTTGCTCTATACCTCCAACATGAGGATAGGGAAAGACAATAGTCAAGGGATCAGTGGGTTGGGGTCATGGGTCAATGTTTCAAGTGGGTAAAGGATTTTAGATTGCAGAAGGTCACCCTGAAGTCTGAAATTGTAAGGATCCACATTGCTACAGTGGCAAATCTGGTCCCATTCATGGCACAATTAAAAACTCTCTGACCTTCCAGTATTACATTAAACAGTAAAACTCAACATTCTATTTATAAATTCTCCTTTTTTGTCCTTATAAGGTATAGTATGGAAATAAACAAAGCCCACCCAAATGAGAACAAGCAGAAGTTACTATTCAGAACTTACTACAGGAAGGGAGACAGCCATCATCACTTGCATTAAACAGGGATTCAAAGGCAAGCAGGGGAGTGGAAAAGTTTTATAGTGGAAAGAAATGAAGATCTCAGGTGTGCTGTGATTGGAGATTGCTGGCATGAGGAAACTGGAGTTGGTCTAACTAAGCAACGCACCTGGATAATGGGTTTGGGGGGGCATATTTGACTTTCTCTGGCTGATTCTGATTTGGAGGGTGGCAAAAAATTGGGAAATTGGAAGTAATAGGATGAATCCTGATTGTTTTGGGTAGATTGCTTGCTGAGATTGTGTTTGGCTTCCTGAGGTGCCCACTCCAGAGCTTCTGGGTCATACTTTGTCATCACACGTGGTTTGGTCATTGTCTATTTGTGTATTCAGTCTGTGAGTGGAATTACTGAAGTAATTTGGTGGGAGAAGAATAGTAAAAATAAAAAGAATCAGGAAAAATTTACTTGTGAGGAAATATAAAAACATCATCACCAACAATAAAATTGTTTTTTTGGTTTGTTTTGTTTTTGTTGTTTAGAATATGTAACCAGGATGTAACTTATTGTTGGAAATGGTTTTTCCTTATTGTTCAGTCACCTGAAGCTTAGCTATGTGCTTAGGAAAGACCAGCTTCAGAGGGAAGAAAACACAAAACTGATGGCATAAGATGTTACAGAAATATTCAGGAAGATCTTAGACTATAACTTCAAAAGGATGTCATTTACAGCAAAAAGAGTTGGAAGGGTTCTACACAAAATGCATTTAGACTGAGTTGATGACATTATATAAAATAGTGCAATTTCATTGCAAGATGAGCTACCTAGAAGTCATTTTTGGGAAAACAACCACTTAAATTTAGAGAAGAACTTCCTATAGGAAACAGTAATGCAATAGTAAAATCCCTGAATCTTAACTCATGATTGAATTTTCTTTTAAAGTCTCCTATGTGACCACAAAGTACTTCATGTGTTTTCCAAGAGAAAAAAGTCAGTCTTTTACTGTTATGCTTTCTTGGTTATTCAAAATAATTTTTATTGTACTACAGAATATTTGTTTCTAAGTACAGGTGTAAATTAAAATTATTCTTGTGTACTTCTTTTATCCTTTTTCTAGCATCAAAGTTTGCCATTCTGATTATTTTGTTGATATTCTCCTGTGTGATATTTAAATGAAAATAGACATTGGAGAATAGAATTCCCTATCTCCTCAGCAGATAGGCTCTAATAAACCATTATTAAAATTGGCTTTATGTATTAATATTATATTAACTTTGAAAAATAGAAAGGATAAAACTGATAAATTTCTTTGGACAGAAATAGTGCTGAGGGACCTTGAAGCATTTGGGACTATAAAAAATAACCACAATGTGTTTGCCTCAGCATAGGTTTGTAATAAAATCAGATTTAATTTGTGTATCCTTCAGGAAAATCTTAAAAAAATACAAAAAGACATTTTATGAAATACATGTTTGTCAATTTCTATAGTTAATATAAATATAAAATAATTTGTAAATGTCTTATAAATAGTATTTATAAATAATATAAAGCAATATATTGCACATTTACACACCTCTAAAAGGTTTAAATTTGTCATATTTCACTTTCATGAAGCTTCATTTTAACTTTTAACACGTATGCTTTTTAAATATTTACTGCTTGCATCTACCAATATAGAGACTAGTATCATTAATCCATAGACTTTTTGCTAAAACTCAACTATCTTGATAATATATGAGGAGGATAAGAATTGGTAGTGAAATCCTGCCTGCCTTAGTTTACAGGCTTATGTGTTCTAGAATTAGAATATGTTTCAAAGTGCTTTTTGAATATTTTTTGTAAAGTATGTATTTTGAAGAAAAAGTGGTTCTTTCTTTTTTTTTTGAGGCAGAGTCTCGCTCTGTCGCCCCAGCTGGAGTGCAGTGGCGTGATCACAGCTCACTGCAAGCTCTGCCTCCTGGGTTCATGCCATTCTCCTGCCTCAGCTTCCCAAGTAGCTGGGACTACAGGCGCCCACCACCACATCTGGCTAATTTTTTTTGTATTTTGTAGTAGAGATGGGGTTTCATCTTGTTAGCCAGGATGGTCTCGATCTCCTGACCTTGTGATCCGCCTGCCTTGGCCTCCCAAAGTGCTGGGATTACAGGTGTGAGCCACCGCGCCGAGCCGAAAAAGTGGTTATTTCTACAGAAATCTTTACTGTTGATCTTTCTTTTACTTGTTGAATCCTGCCCTCATTAAACTTCATATGAAAAAGGTGCCTGAATGGAATTTAAATTTTCTAAACTTATCTAAATCTGAAAATCTACCTCAGACAGGTGAAATTTATATTAATTATAGATTTCTAGAACCGGATGCACGGCAGTTTTTATCTTCCTCTCTTTGGTGGCATTTGATACATATACCCAGTGTCCATGGCAACAGTGACCCCCAACTTGTCCAGGAACTGAGATTTATCTTGCCTTCCTCTAGGAAAGCAATGCTAATCGTGATGTTAACTAGTAATCTTTAAATTAGTCAAAAAGTGATGTTTGCTTCTCTAAAAACAAAAATACTTCCTGGGCAGGATCCAAGCCTATTGCCTTTCTTTGGAGATGTTAGCCATTTAATTTGTCTAACTCTTACATAGAATTCATTATAAACCCTGTCTCAGAACTGTACCAACATTTTTGTGTGTCAGTGTATATAGTTATTATTTTGCTTGGTAACTTTACACTTTCAGGATGGTAAAATATTTCAGAAAACTATTTATGGATGATGTTTATGTTTAGAAATCAATCAGATTGCCTTATTTGAGGTCACAGAATTTATTGTTTTGGTTCCCAAAATGTCTTATTTTGGCCCACCAATGAATATTAAATATTGGCTTTTTTTCTTTTAACCACTAAATTCGAATTAACATATATATATATAAAAATTACAATTATATATAACAGAATTGTAATTGATTGATTTGATTTCAAATCAAATCAAATCTGACCTACATTTTTATCTGTGGAAAAATGGCTTTTAACTGAATGTTATCATATTTTCATATTTGGGAACGTTTAATTTATTAATTCAAACATTATTTAAAAAATCAAAATCACCACCTGTCTGTTAACTCTTTAATTGTGCTTAGCGTTAAATTGCCCTAAACTAAAATAAAAATCTTAAATGAGAAAAATCAGTGTTTAGTTAGGTTATTAATTCCTTTCCATGAGATGATTATATACTTACTGATTTATTGCACTCATATTAGCACTATAGTTCTCAAATGGTAAAATCCCAGATCCTATGCACACTAGTTGAGAGTTTCAGGACACTGATTACGAAAGTGTTGTTTGCCCTATCCTTATAGGCCAATTAACTTATATCTGAAGGTCAGCCAATTTCCAGACAATTGCTCTGGACTCTAAATTCTAGCTGGCAGGAAGCACATAGGCTTTGCTGTAAACTATTTTTGTTTTCCAGAGCTCAGGTGCCAGTGCTTAAGTGCTCTCTTTTCAGCACATAGTTCAATGGAAGTAAACAGTTATTAAACTTCGGTGTCAAGAGTTATTAGATGGTAATGCAACTATCTCTACTTTTCATTTAACTATTCATCATTTGAAGGAGTGAAGTAAGGAAAACAAAAGCCTCTAATTTCCCACTAATAGGGAGGAAACTACTCTGTTGAAAAAAATTTCTGTGCTCAATATTCATGCACTGTATTGGCTTGAGAAACCTGGGTTTTCAGAAATAATAGGTATATGAATTAATAGAGAAATAAACAGTCCACTAGTGTATATTCAGTCAATTGCAGGAAATATCTTTCATACATGAATCAACATTTAATATAAATCTCTTCCTTATGCTTTCTATTTCTCAATTCCCTCAAACAGTACTATCGGGGTGCCATTTTTTTTTTCTAAGAGAAGTAGTCAATATACTTCAAGGAAAACTATACTTTGTAAGTCATATGGTTGGGGGCAACTCATTACTGGAAAGAAATTTCTTTAAGCAAACATATTCTAAGAGAGTCCTCATTGTGCTAAGACTGTTGGAAACACATGTACAGTGTGGTTTCTCATTATCATCACACAGGCTCTCTGTGGAAAATTATGGCTTATATTCTTTATTCAAGGCTGACACATTCTCCTGACAAGTCAAAACAATGCACAATCAAATAACTCTTTTTCTTTTTTACACTGTAGTCTAATGGAAAACTATATTGCTGCTTTTTCCATCTACCAACATCCAGTGAATATTTTGTTAGTCAATGCCAGTAAGAAAGTATAAAGAGAATTTTGATAGATTTGTATCAGGTATTTTTTAGTGGAGAATTTAAATTATTTCTTAATTTAAAATAAATTTAACTTTATTTGGAACTAGTATTTTTAAAACTAACTGGGAAAGTTTATTTTTTCCTACTTGAAAAAGTTTCTTATATACATATCAAGCAAATTATTTCCATAAATTTCATAGAAAATAAGAAACATGTGACATTGATTCAGTGTACATAAAACAGAGCTAACATGCATCTTTAGAAGAAATGATAAGATGCTAATTTCAGAGGTTAACAATTATATAGCCCAATAGAGGAAATAGAAACATTTTTTGGATTTAAAGTAGTAATGTGAGTTACAGAACAAAATTTGTACTGAGAAAACTGTCAACAAAATGAACAAATAAACAATAAAGGAGCAACTAATTAATAAGATAAATAATTTAAAAATTATTGTGAAAACTATTTTTTTCTACCTAGAAAAAAAATACAGAGAAACCAAAGAGAAAATATACTTATAAAACAAAATTACATGAATAATTTATACATTCCTGAAAAACAAAACCTATAGTGTAAAATATTTATTTAAAATACTTATAAAATATAATTAGAAAAAATGGAAATTCATAGTAAAGGTATGTGTCATAATGTTTCAAGCATTAAATATGATATTGAGATAGATCTTAAAACATTAAGAATAACACAAAAAACATGAAGATAAAATATGGAAAACAAAATATGTAATTCTAAAAGAATAGACACGTATGTATGTTCAACATTTGCCAAATGAATGAATGATATTGGAAAGTCAACCAAAAAAGTCTGAAAGTTTTTATCATGGAGTAATTCACTCACTCACTCTATTTATTTATTCAATAAATATTCATTAGATATTTATTATATAACTTAAAGATTGATGAAATATTTCGTTTTGTCGAGGCACTTAGAGTCTAACACAGCAGGATCAATAAACATGAAATATAATTTGGATTCAAAGCAATACATAAGTGGCATTTCTGAGATGAGGAAAATAAAACATTTATTTCTGTTCAATAAATGTTATTTATGTTCAATAAATAAAACATTTATTGGTTATATTTATATAACCAATATATTCAGAGATCTCACATGTAAAGCCCGTAGGATGTCCTATATTCAAGGCCTTGGGGTACAAAGATGAGTATGCCAAAGTCTCCATCCATAGGGAATTTAGTTTTTACCAGATATAAGTAAACAATCAAAATATAATATGGTACTTATTGTAGTAAGTAAAAGCATACCTAAGTTGCTCTGTATGGAAGCGTAATAAAAGATCATCCATTGCTGCACAGAGGAGGAACTGTTTTACCTATATTTCGAAACAGTGATTAAGATACATCCATAAGGTAGTGAAAAGGGAAAGAGTACGCCTTCTATAGAAGACATAAGGACACAAATAATTGAGAACTACAAGATGCAACAAAGTCTATGTTCAGAAAATGGAGAAATGCATTATATTTCTGACAATGTAAGAATCATTATTTCTCTCTCTATTCAGTCTTTAGGTAACATATTTTGCAAAAAGTTCATATATACATGATATGCACACCCGTATATAACATATACATAAATGCTATGTATGCATATACATAAATGTACTCTATATATAGATACATGCGTACATCTACATAGACATATGTAAACATCTACATACACACACACACGCACACACATATACACACACATTTATGTACTGGTTGAGATTTAATATTTCCAAATGATAATACTGAAGACTTTCAAGAAAAAATATTCACCAACAACGAAATATATATGAGGTAGCTCAGTCTTTTTGAGCAACATTAATACTAGAGAAAAATAAATAAAACTTAGCTCTGAAGGAAGACGGCTCTGATACAATAGGTCTTCATTTAGCTAAGTTTTCTTTATATTATTCTTTATATAAGAAGACAGCAAAAATACCTTTAAATCTGCAACCATAAAAGTATGTCACATAGTTATATTTTATAAATAAATTGTCTTATATAAAAACAATGATAAGTGAAAAGCAAATACCCAACAAAGAAGAAACTGTGGCTAGATATCCTAGTAAACATCAAATTCAGTTAAGCACAAAAAAAGATAGTTTTGAATAATGGCTTTATAAATTATATCAAAATTACAACTTTTTCCTTGTAGCAAAATAATTCATAATACACAAAGCAAAATAAAGAGAGGCAGTGTTTACAACCCCAAATTAAATTAACTAAAACCGGCTGGGCACGGTGGCTCACGCTTGTAATCTCACCACTTTAGGAGGCCGAGGCAGGCAGATCACCTGAGGTCAGGAGTTCAAGACCAGCCTGGCCAATATGGTGAAACCCCGTCTTTTCTAAAAATACAAAAATTAGCTGGGCATGGTAGTGGGTGCCTGTAATCCCAGCTACTTGGGAGGCTGAGGCGGGGAGAATTGCTTGAACCCAGGAAGTGGAGGTTGCAGTGAGCCGACATTGTGCCACTGCACTCCAGCTTGAAGGACAAAGCAAGCTCCATCTCAAAAAAAAATAAAAAAAAAAGTTAACTAAAACTGTGAATCAGTATGTGTGGCGGCAGAATGGGACAAAGCATAGATAATTTTCGTAGAGTAGATATTTCAATTTTTATGGCTGAATATTCGTTTTTCCACATGATAGTAATATTTCAAACAGAAGCTGATAACACACATTAGTAGACTTAAATGTATTTTATCTCCCAATTACCATAGGAAAATTTCCAGGAGTAGAAAATAAATAATAAACACCAAACAATGTGAAAGGAGCAAGGCTAAATAAAGATAAGATTCAGGAAGAGAAAAAGCTAGGACATTGAAAAAATCTACCAAGGCACTGCTTATAAAAAAATCAAACAAAATGAGAAATATGTTGAAAGTGAAAATATACATAATGATTTATCAGCAAATTCGAAGACACAAATAATGGAGGTAAAGTAAGTGTGATTAATAATATATATTGGGAGTTTAGGTAAAACAAAGTAATTGAAATAAAAACCGTTATTTTTATCAATAAAAACACCATCTACAGTTAAAAGTCTTGACAATTATAAACCTCTATAATATAATCTGATGTTATTCAAACTATTAAAAATAAAAGCTAAATTGTTATCCAGTTGTTTTATGGAAACTACCATGAACTGTAAAGGGAAAGATAACAAGTAGAGAAATTATTTTGGAAAGGTATTTGGCAACGTATAGTAACAGTCTTAACAACTCAGATTATTTGTGCTCAGTCATTCTAATTCTAGAAATCTGTTTTTAAAATAATAAAACGTGTGAACAAATATTTATAAATAAATGTGTTTACTAAGGCCTTGTAACAATGATAGCTAAATCACGATATGTTCATATGATCATTTTATGTAGTCATTAAAATTATGGATTTGATTATCTTTGGTGCCAGGAGAAAATGCTCACAATAGTGTATAAACAGAATATAATTAGTAATTGTCATAATTATAGCATATTTATAAGCACACTATGTTGAATACTTTTTCATTTAATCACAGTATGTTGAATACTTTTTCATTTAATCTTCACTATGGTTTATGAACTTTTTCATTTAATTCACACTATGTTGAATACCTTTTCATTTAATCTTCACTGTAGTTTATGAAGTAGATACTATTATTTCCCATTTACAGATGGGAGAATTGTGGCACAAAGAAATAATGTGCCCAAGTCACCTGGTGGTAAGTGGTGGACATAGGATCCTGGCAGTCAAATATGCTGTCCATAAAAGCTAGGCCATTACCTACAAGGCTATGATGGAAACTATGCAAGGAATGTGTGTGGAAAGATAAATGACAGGAAAAAAGGGGACTACAATATTAACCATGATTAACTCTGGGTGTATTCATAGGTTCAAAGTTTAAATTGATCTTCTTCTTACATCTTCTGCATATTCTATAAGTTCATGACAATTAATATGCATTCTTTTTCTGACCACAAGAAGAAATTAAAGAGCCAATTGGAACATAAGATAAAAATGAATAAAATCATGATTTTCTATAGCTCCTTATGACTTTTGAAGCACTTTCATACTTCTTGTATCTAATCGAATCCTTATAATTAGAATGGCCCTGTAATTTATTACCCAAATCATGATATTTTTTATTTGTACAAGAGGGTATTATTAATGAAGACAGTACCTGGGCAAACCAGCATATAGAGTCACCATATATAAAACAATTCTGTAAGGTCAACAGCGCTTAAGCATCTTAATTGCATTTCAGAGCTAAAAAAAAAAAAAAAAAGGTATTTCAAAGGCTTGATCAAGTCTTATGACAAAATAGTGGTTCCCAAATAGACAAAAATAGATTGCCATCACTTTGTCCATGGTTTTTGCCATTAAAACAAAACAAAACCTCTGGTGACGATTTCCTCAATGGAAGTAAGTTTTGAATCATATAGTTGACAGTCCAGGAATATCTAAAATTTTATTTGACTTAAAATATTAAAGCCACTGATATTTCTGAAATTTCATAATATTATGATAAGAAAGCTGAGATTTACAAAAGAGGATAACTAATACTTGTGAATATAGGAAATTGTAGATTCATGTAATATTCATCTGTGTCAGAACTCCAAAAAAACTAGAAAAGCAACTAACCAATAATGAAACTAGAGAAGTATTTTCAGATGATAAGTTGAGTGAACATTTAGCTAAATTATTTTATAAAAGTAATAATGGAGGGTGGCATTATGTGAAATGGGAAATTCTTTTAGTTAGTTCTGTTAGTTACTTGGTTAGAAAGTTGAAAACTTTCTAAGGTTTTATTAGATAGATGGCAGTGAACAAATGATGTTTGTCAGTGGTTTCGCTGGTAGAATTACACATCTGAAAATCCTAGCTATTTTGCCAATTTATATTAAAGAAAGTAAAATCTAAGGGAACAAATGCATGATAGGTATTAATTATGGACCAGGTATAGAAAAGTGACAGTCATTCACTGCAAAATACTATCTGCAGATGTGTCTTGTTTAGCCAAGGGCATTTGCAAATGATTTTAAATTTGAAACACTTTGGCCGGGTACAGTGGCTCACGCCTGTAATCCCAGAACTTTGGGAGGCCAAGGCAGGCGGATCACGAGGTCAAGAGATCGAGGCCATCCTGGCCAACATGGTGAAACTAAAAATACAAAATACAAAATACTAAAAGTACAAAAATTAGCTGAGCGTGGTGGCGGTCGCCTGTAGTCCCAGCTACTCAGGAGGCTGAGGCAGGAGAATTGCTTGAACCCGGGAGGCAGAGGTTGCAGTGAGCAGAGATTGCACCACTGCACTTCAGCCTGGTGACAGAGCAAGACTCCATCTCAAAAATAAATAATTAATTTTAAAAAAATTAAACAGTTTAAGCAGGTCAACAGGCATTCTAGTTTTGACACCCCTCCATCCTTCCCTACCCAGGTCCCCAGCAGGCCCTCTACTAGCCCTGGTGGTGCCTTACTGGAAACTCAACTAAAGCACCTGCTCTGGGAACATGCAGCCCCAAGGCACACAGCTGTTGGAAAAGCAGGATTGGGACTGTGGCCCCTGCTTTCTACCATGCCTTGACATTTTGTGAGATTTAAAAGTTGCACATGCTTGCATAGAAATTTTTACTACGGCCCTGTACATTATCATGCTTCACATTGATATGTCCTGTTTGGCTCCTGAAGCCTTTCATTATTGACTCTGAAATAGAATTAGGCTCCGTCTTTAGGACATTATCATAAGCACAGTCTAATGTAAAGAAATGTAATTGGCCAGCGGGTGGTTTAGTTTGGAAAGAATACTGAATTACTTGACTTTTTCCTTTCCTAACACAAACATCAGGAATATACAGGATTTAATGGTGAGAGGAAAATTAACTCCATATGAGGAAATATGGCAAAGAGGTTATGCTGATGGGACCTTTGTTAGCATATTTAGTTAGAACAGAGTAAATAATACCTGCTAAATCAATGCCATTTAAAAACTTAATTTATATACAAAGACTTATTTTACAGATAATTTGATATTTTTCCTTTTCTTTGAGAAAAATAAGTTGGATACTTGTCTAGGAGAGTATAGAAGACAAATTTTGTTATTGATTACTCCTAGGTTTGAGACAGTGAGGAAAAAATAACTGATTTCACATCTTCTTTTGCCTCTGCTCTTCCTTATTGCTGATCATTGTTATATGATAGTGCAATGATATAAGTGTCAATAAACCATCTAATCAATGCATTTTGTGACATCCTGTGCTTACATGTTTCTTCTGGAGGCTTATCTGCGTTATCTCATAGACTATGTTCGGTGAATACAAAATGTCTAAACACTGAGTATATGACCTAATCTATCAGAAGGTATTAGTTAAATTAAAATTCATATTAAAAGGAGCACAGAAGAAAGTATTGGAATGTGTTATTCAGATGAGATTTTACTGTCTTCTTTCTTGGGAGCATTTTAAAAGTGCAAAGATGTGTTTTTAAATCTCCAAAGATAATTCTGGGCATGGTTTTATCCCACCAGGGGTAGTGTAAAATACTAGTCAATGCTTCCCTTAAGCTTACCTTTACCTATTAATTTATCTTGGATCCCTAGATTTTGCTCTATCTTTTAGCTTTGTCTGTATAATATGGCATGTTATCTTTATAATGAGGGGATGAAATAAATCCATTACAGTAAAAGATGTATGCTATTAATGAGTTTCTAGCCAGCTATCAAGGTATCATCAAATGTGGTTTATCTTAGTGAATGAAAGCTTGAATGGAAAATTAAGCTCCCACACTGACTGGAGAAGTTCAGTGGATCATTTTGTTCTTTAATGTTATACTTCACTGAACACACTTCACAGAGCAGTGAATCATGCTTTAAACAAGCTGCCTTTACTTTAACGGCAGCAGATAATGCAGCAGAGGTGAATAATAAGTGTTAGCAATCTTAACTTTCCCTTGCAGTACTCTCTACCAGGTGCCTGATGGACAATTTACAAAGTACATATGCTATTTTATAGATTGGAACGTGGGATCCAGCCAGTGGCCTGAATATGACAGAAAGTCAAAAGGGAAAGCCAGCAAACATCACAGATTCCTTATCCAATCGTTCTTTGATTGTTACCACCATTTTGGTAAGTATTTGCTTTTCCATTATTTTTAGTTAAATGTAGATGAACACAGAAGTGCATAGAAAAGGACATTATAATTGGAACAGTAATGAACAGAATGTAATGTATTTTACACTTGTTTAGCAATTACTGTACAACAGATGAGTCAATGTTAATTTAGTCACAGTTTTGTTAGTCTTAAATGATATAAATTGTATTAATGTTTGGGCTGTTTATGTTGATTAATAATACAGCTTAATGTGTTACTGGAAATCTTCATTTTTCCAAAATTAGTTACTATTGAAGAATTGTCAACGTCAAGACTTGAAAAATACATGCAGCTCTATAAATATAGTTAAGTGATGAGCCAAAAGTGAACTTTGCTTCTGCTTTTATTTTCCACAAATATATTTCATGCGGCATGGCACTTATTTTTCAGAATTTTTTCTCATTATAATTATATTTTAACTTTATTTTCAATTTTATTGTTCTCATCTTGGAAAATTAATTTCACTTTATGAATTTCCCTAATGTAACCAAATGACAAGTGCTTTTTAAAGCCAGAAATATTTTCAGCACTGACAGACTTAAATTAATATTGTTAAGCTAGATGTTTTTATCCGTCTTATATTTATTTATATCTTTTAATTAGATCACACAGTAATGTTCACTTATGGCCACTATGTCATTAGCAAAAGGGAATTTTAATTTAGGATAAGCAAATAGCTCTTACATTATTTAGTCAGTACTTTTCACCTACCAAATAAGCTTATCAATGATCATTCTTATTAATCCCCAGGTAGTCAGTAAAAATTGAGAGTAATATCTAGAACAAACTACCATAAATATTTAGCATTTATATAATTTCTAAATTTGATTTATGGTGGGAAATCAGGCTGTAAGGAATATATATTCTTGCCCCTTTAGTAGCAATGAGGGATGTCAGATCTGTAGGCATGTCAAAATGAAATAGCTTGGGTTAAAGCCTTTTGATAATGAAGCAAAGCTGATAATCATGAAGTGACAGTGATGAAAGTCATAAAGTTTTTAACCAATCTGTGGCTAAGGACCTCAGTGGATACTCGCTCTCTCTATCACATACAAATGTCTAAGACACCCTTTTACTTAATTTTCTATCTTCCTTTCTTTTCAAAGATAACTCCCATACCCACCAACCTAGTCCTCTTCTTCAGTCAAAATGTTCTCACAGTACAATTACACATCCTCTTTCCGATCTACATGCCACTATGTTCTGGATCTCATTACCTCCTGTTGGGACTATTGCAGTAGCCATGTAACTATTTCTTCTGGCCTGTGGCTTTCCTCCTTTGCAGTGCACCCAAGTCCCACCATAAAAGTCTAATTCTGTTCCAGGCAGATGATGACTGCTTAAACCAGGACAACATCAACAACAACAAACAACAGTGACAATCTAATCCTGTCATTTCTCTACTTCCTTGTTATACAAATTGTTAGAGAATCCTTATTGACCATTAAAAAGCCAACAACTTTAAATTTTTATATGTAGGGTCTTCTATGGTCTTGCTCTCTCTCACCTTTTTATCTTCACTTCCCATTATTTTCTTTCAGGAACCCTGTGCTTTAATTGAATTGGGATAACCAGTTAGCCTGCTATGTAGTTGTGTGAATGCTCTTCCCTTTCTCTGCAATATGCTTATCTCAATTTCTGAGATATAGTATTCATCAGTAATATATGACTTAATATTCATATTATGCTATTCTTATTTCATGTGTGCATTATTTTCCCAAATATCACTAAACATTCCTTGGAGGAATAGAATTAGATTATGTCTTCTGTTTCTATGCCGTATGTACCTCTGCAATGATCATAGGATCAATAATTCTGGGTAGAAAACATCTGTAGCCTTCAGTAATCTGGCCCCTACACTCCTTTCTATCATCTCCCTGATCTAGCCAAATTCCCCAAAACATCACTTATTTTATGGCTCCAAATCTTCGCTCAATTCTTCTTCTTCTTCTTCTCCTCCTTCTCCCTCTTCTTTTTTGATGGAGTCTTGCTCTGTTGCCAGGCTGGAGCACAGAGGCACGATCTCGGCTCACTGCAACCTCTACCTCTCAGGTTCAAGCGATTCTCCTGCCTCAGCCTCCTGAGTAGCTGGGACTACAGGCGCACTACCACTCCCAGCTAATTTTTGTATTTTTAGTAGAGACGGGGTTTCACCATGTTGGCCAGGATGGTCTCGATCTCTTGACCTAGCGATCTGCCCGCCTCGGCCTCCCAAAGTGTTCAAATCATAGGTGTGAGCCACGGCACCCAGCCTGCTCAATTCTTCTTTATGTTCTGCAGTAAAAATCCTATCCATTTTCTTGGATCCATCTCAAATGCTACCCCTTTCATGAAAATCTTTGACAGCTCCATTAAGTTGCCTGTGTCTTGGGGAGGAGGAGGAAGTTTGTATACTTTATGTACCAGAATACTCTATCATGGCATTATCATTTTTTTAATTAAAAAACTTTGTATGTTTGTGTCTCCACTTGACATAAGCTGTACGAGGTCTATAATCAAATTTTACACTTTCTGATTTCTCAATGTCGGAGAAAAGTGCCTTGGGTATAGCAAGAACTCAATAAATATTTGTCAAATTAAATTAAATAAATGATATTTAATTAAATGGGAAATTAGACGAACTACAGAACTTTCAAATGACTATATTTAAATATTTTTCAAGTGTGCAGGTTATTAAAATTATCTAGTACAAATAAAGCATATGATTAAGAGTACCCATATAATTTCTCAATCTTGCTTCAGTATTCAGTGTTATTTTTTGAGAAGTATTCAGATATTGTTTCTCAATCATAATCAAATTTATATCTCTCTATGAAGAAGTGGTATCTAATTTTATCTTCATATCAGAGTCAGCTCTAAAGCTTTAATAAATACACTAGTGCCTAAAACACACCCCATACCATTTGAAACAGTATTTCTGGACTTTGAATCTTGGACACTTTCATTTTTTAAAATTTTCACAGGTAACACAAATCTATAACCATGATTAAGAACTACAGCTCAGATTATTACTCCATATGAATAAGATGTAAGATCAACTATGGAAGTTGCACTAAGCTCTCATTTTAATAAACAGGTTATTTACATTTTAGAGTATGCCACGCTACTTGTTTCTAAAAGATCCTAATATTTCCTAAAAGGATAAAATAAGGCACTTTATACCTTTTAGTTTAAAAAAATTCTTTTTTCTGAATACTCTGACTTCAACGTATCCATAGTCAAGTAAAGAACAGATTTGAAGAGATTATGTACCTTATTTATGTAAGCTTATGCTTGATGTAATTTACTGGTATTCTATTTATATTTTTGAAGAAATTATGATCTTTTGATTGATGTTATAAGTATTTTGCCCTTTTCTCTTGGAATATCTTAGAGGAAATTCTGGCTACATTATGAATAATGACATTTCTTCCATATCCCTATCATGGGAAGGAGATACAAGGAGATGTTAACTTGTGCTTCTTGTTCAACATTTTTATTATGTGTCTTTAAAAACTGATGAGGTATTCTGGAATTCAGCACTATCCACAAGCTAATTATAATCAGCTCTATTTCTCATGAATTCTCTTCATTCACTTATTTAATTTTATTCATTCTTTTATTTGATGAATATGTATTGAATAATAATGATATACCGAGCACTGTATTTAAAGCTAACAAAATAGACATGATCTCTTCCCTTATTGAACTTAGAAAATAGCAGGAATTCATATGGAGAGTTTTACACACACACACACACACACACACACACAAACACATACAACTTATAATTAAGATATAAGAGAAAAGTAAATGGTATGGTGCCTTAATATACAGGGTAATTTTAAGTTATACTAGATGTCAAGAGTGGAAGGGCAAGTCAGGTTAGGACTCACTGTAGAAGAATAGACAGCTGAGACCTAGAGTTTGAGGAGGAATTAGCAAGGTGAAGAAAGGGCAAGGGAGTATTCTAGGCAAAGAGAACAGCATATGCAAGCATCCTAAAGCAGGAAAGCGCTTGGAAAATTTTGCAGAATTGAAAGACCGTTATGACTGGTGCTAGTGCCTTGATCTGCTTCTCAGCTGCTTCCAGTATAAATGTATGAATATGGTCCACTACAAAAAATGATAGCAGACGTATATTACATGCCTACTGTGTCCCAGATATAGTTTAAAACACTATCTGTGGATTTATTCATTTACTTGTAATGATAAACTTTTGAAGTAGACACCATTAACACCATTACTTATTTATAGTATTATATCTTTTTTTCTTTTTTTTTAGGTTAGAAAGCTGATGTTTATACAGCCTAAGTATTTTACTCATGGCCATACAACTAGAAAGTGCAGTAGTTGTAGGGTTTCAACCAATCTGTTTATCCAACCTGAGCAGCTGATACTATAAAATGAAAATTCTAGTGGTCAAATATGGAAAAGGCTAGCACTTATAGTTTATGATCAAAATAGCATCTTGATTGATAATTATTTACCTAAAGCGATGTTTCTCATCCAGAAGTCCCACATATGCTAGAACCTTGTGATGCTTAGAGATGTGCCCCGAATATCTAAACATTTTTTCTCTACAGAGAACATTATTTAGGCTACTCTTGCGTGAATTTGTTGGGTTTCTAGTCTCTGCGCTCCCCTCATTTAGTACTTAGTTTTCTTTTACTCTGTTTAAACTATAATCTCAGATTCTCCTGGGCAATCAAGATGGTATAGGAGCTCACCTCATTTTTTCTCTTAAGAATTGCAATGTGTACACACGTTTTTACTCCACTTTAATAACATGACCTAGACCCAGTACATTGTACGGGTACAGTACGTAGTTGTATTATGCAGTAAATTAACATAGAAAGCATTAAACATTTATTTTGTATATTTAAATTTTTATTTTTGAATTAAGATTTATGATATAAAATTGGAGATTTATGGATCATCATCTACAGGTCTATGCCTAAAGCTCAGCTCTATTTATGCCCTAATTTTAGTATTGTTTGTGATTCTCCATATTGCCTCTCTCGTCTTTGAATTTCAAGTTCAGTTGTTGTTAAAATTCTCTGTTTTTTTTGTGTGTTTATCATTATTAATGGAACTAAAACTATTATCTTTCAAATTATATTTTCATTTATGATGATTTTATTTATTGCATAGAGGTTGTTAAAATATGAGCTCCTAATTGCCAAAAATAATAACAAAAATACAATTTTTGAGCAAGTAGTAGGGAGATTTTAAAGTATAACATGCTAAACCTTCAGTTTGTAACCTGGTCTTCTTGTTACTGCTGCTGCTAGCTATGGGAAGTATCAGGGGACTAAGTATTATTTTATTTATTTGTTTGTTTATTTCTATGGGTTTTGGGGGGAACAGGTGATGTTTGTTTACATGAGTAAGTTCTGTTTTTTGTTTGTTTGTTTTGTTTTGTTTTTTGATGGAGTCTCGCTCTGTCGCCCAGGCTGCAGTGCAGTGGCATGATCTCGGCTCACTGCAAACTCCGCCTCCCATGTTCAAGCGATTCTCCTGCCTCAGCCTCCTGAGTAGCTGGGATTACAAGCACTGCCACCATGCCTGGCTAATTTTTTGTATTTTTTGTAGAGACGGTGTATTTTTGTAGAGACGGTGACCGTGTTGGTCAGGCTGGTCTTGAACTCCTGACTTCTGGTGATCTTCCAGCCTCGGCCTCCCAAAGTGCTGGGATTACAGGTGTGAGCCACCATGCCCGGCCATGAGTTAACTCTTTAGTGGTGATTTGTGAGATTTTGGTGCACTCATCACCCAAGCAGTATATACCGTACCCAATTTTGCAGTCTTTTATCCCTCACACCCCTCTCGCCCTTTCCCCTAAGTTCCCAAATTCCATCGTATCATTCTTATGTCTTTGCTTCTTCATAGTTTAGCTCCCATTTATGAGTGACGACATACAATGTTTGGTTTTCTATTCCTGAGTTACTTCACTTAGAATAATGGTCTCCAATTATTCAAGTTAATATAGGAAATGCCTACTTTTTCCTCTAAATTCTTAGTTTTCGATAGACATTTTTCACTCCTGTCTATGTTGAGTGTTTCTCATTGTACTGTTCCTGTATAATAATTTTTGTCCATCAAAAGATTAATAGCATTTAAATGCTACTGCACATGTTCCTTCTTTTGTTGACTAGTAACACTTTAGCATACAAATGACTATGCATTTGGTTACTTTTTCAGAAAAGCATTTACTGTCAAGGAGATTCCTTCTCCCCAGTGGCTCAGTGAATTTAACAAATGTACTTGCTCCTGAAAACTTAGTCGTATTTTTTATTTTCCCAGTACTTTGTGGAAGGTATTACAGTATCCAGTTTACTTGCTTAAGCTTGTAAAGCTTTTGTGTCACAGCCCACAGATACGGAAGGCTTACTGGGAAGCAAATTTCCAATGACAATTGAAAAGTACACAGTACAAAAGAGAGAAGTGACCAAATTATCCCCTAAGTGGTTCTGTAGCTTCTTCTATAATATCAACAAAAGCAGTTTATTTCTAAGGCTTCAAATCTGCCACTGCGATAAGTTTTCCCTCTGATTTTCATCTTTCCATTGTCGTAGAAGGACTGTCAAGCGTGTAGTTCTTAGAGAGTTGCATAGCATTTGGGCTTGGAAACCCAGACACTGCAGCTTCACAAAGAAGAAAAATATTTTCCTTCTCAGCAATCTCAATCACATGTTAAAATGTGAGATAAGAGTGACTCATTCAAACTAAAGTCTTCTCCAACCCCATTCCTACAATCAGCTTGTTCAGAAAACCACATTTCTTCTCACCATATTTTTTCTTCTATTTCAGAGGTTGTGCTGGTACTGCATTTCTCTCTTTCATTCTTGCTCTGATAACTCAATGTGTTTTATTTCAAATGTATTTTATTTCTTATATTCTCAGAGACTTCCACAAAGCTAGTCAAATATAAAACTATTGATGGTGGTAGAGAAAGAAGAAATAAAGTCATGAGTTTTGATGTAAAATTAGGTATAATTTTGAAAACCTTAGGGTTTTAATTTCTAAAGTCTTCTAAGTGACCAGAACCTCATTTTTTACTTCATATACACATACTTTTTCCTTTGTCCTTTATTAAATCTCACTTAAATTAACTACCTGATGAAGACTTATAAGCAGTTTCATTTTGCCTTTATATTATTTTTTTATTCCAAACATTATTGTCAATACTATAAAATTGACAATTTTATAATTGTCAATACTAAAATGGTTGAAGACTATTTTATTATGATCAGTATATTAAGTTTTGTATAAAAGAATGAATAGAAAAATCTGAATTTTGAATTCAGCTCAGCCACTAGCAAAATATATGGAAATGAAATATTTTTGCCTTAACATTCTCATTTTTTTAGAAAGATGTTTTCACAATAGGACCATATACACTTATACAATCTGAATTTTAGCTACAACCTTGAACTGAGATTCAGATGTAAATTTGCAATTACTTACTGGACATATATCCACTTGGATATACAGTATCATGCTCCACATGCATCAAACCTCCTTCTTTGATTCAGGACTCACAATGCTGATTTTGCCCATATTTTCAATCTCTATTTATGTTTCCAGTACCCTTCTATTCACCCCAGCCAGAGGTGTGTTTTCTTAGATTCCTCAGTCCCTTTAAAACCCATACTCACAATTCAAGTACCTAAAGGAGAAAGAGTAGATTATTCTAAGAAAATTCAACAGAGAAGTAATCAAGAACATTTTGAACAAATGAGATATGATTTGTTCATGGGTACTACTGAATGGGTGATTATTTTTAGAGTCTGCTTTGAGAGGCACTGTACTTATAGGAAAGAGATGGCAACATTGAAAATTAAGTATGAGGTTTCTTGGGAATGCATTAGATAGGGCAAAAAACTGTTGAGGAATGTGGATGAAGACTTAAAGGTTAAAAGCCTAGAAGCAGGGATGATAGCACTGCCACAACATGTGATGGGCATGGTGGGAAAGGAGATGATGAATGATACTCATGTATGTATGGAGATGTTGGCAATGACTTTTGAGCAGTCAAATCTTGATTATTTATGTAAGGGGATAATAAATTAGATTCAGAGATGAAATACTGTTTGGAGATTAGCTAATAGGTACAGTCTCCTTTCCCATTAAACCTTTTACTGAAACCACAATGAAATAGTACATTTGATTGATTCAAACTTCAGCTTTTTTTTCTTACTATCTTTCCCTTGTGAATTAAACTACCCAAAATTTTAATGACCAAAATAGAAATTATCAGCAGAAAGATAGTAACAACCAACTGAAGGAATTTAATAGCATGCCATTTTTTTAAACGACTTTTTTTAATACAAGCATGAATGATAATCACTATGCCGAATCCTCCCTTAAGACATATTACTCTGACATCAATAAATTCCTTTCTTGAAACATTGGTGAAAAGCACAACTAGCAAAACTCATCTTTTTTTCGTGAAAGTCGAGTTCAACTATATTACACAATCATTATTTCCGTAAGACTCACTACAATTTCCAGTAAGTAAATATTACTTTTCAGGGAGAAAGAAGTTATTCTCATCTTCCCAAATCCCAGTAGATTTTCTGTAGTTACAGAATAAAAACAGAAACTTTTCTTAGAATTATAATTATGGCCAACAAGACTTAGATTTTTGTACATTTTGAAATTCTCTAAAGTTATGTTTCTGAAATAAGGTAAATACAGTTTGCAGAAACTAAGTATACGATTATGCTTGCGTGGTTTATAAAAGATTTATGTGTGTGTATGTATGAAAATCACTCCTGACAAAGATTGCCTTTGCTTAATAGACTTGTGGAAGAAAGTAGAAAAGAAGAAAGTAAAAGAATTTTTCTAGACTGCCTCAGAATGTACTTGAATTTTTTTTTAAAAAGTAAATAATAAGCATGGTTTATTAAAAAACTTATTAGGGTTATTGCTCTACAAGCCTGGTGTACTATTTGTTTTTTTTTTTTTTTTTTTTTTGAGACAGAGTCTCGCTCTGTCGCCCAGGCTGGAGTGCAGTGGCGCGATCTCGGCTCACTGCAAGCTCCGCCTCCCGGGTCCACGCCATTCTCCTGCCTCAGCCTCTCCGAGTAGCTGGGACTACAGGCGCCCGCCACCATGCCCAGCTAATTTTTTTGTATTTTTAGTAGAGACGGGATTTCACTGTGGTCTCGATCTCCTGACCTCGTGATCTGCCCGCCTTGGCCTCCCAAAGTGCTGGGATTACAAGCGTGAGCCACCGCGCCCAGCCACTATTTGTTTTTGCTTTAAAACATAGCCTCACATTGGATTAAAAAAAAAAAACAAACAAAAAAACACCAAGATCAATCTTTCGGCTATCTTCAGAAGAACCATTTCACATGTAATGACACCCATAGACTCAAAATAAAAGGATGGAGAAAGATCTGTCACACAGGTGGAAAACAAAAAAAGGACAAGGATTGCTGTTTCTGTATTAGATAAAAAGATAAAATAGACTTTAAAGCAACAATAGTACAAAAGTACAAAGAATGGCATTACATAATGATAAAGAGTTAAATTCAACAAGAAGATTTACTACTCTAAATGCATATGTATTCAATATTGAAGCTCCCACGTTCATAAAACCTTATTTCTAGACCCAAGAAAAGACTTTAACAGCTACACGGTAATAGTGAAGGACTTCAACACACCACTGACAGAATTAGAGAGCCCATTGAGGCAGAAAACAAAGAAATTCTGCACTTAAATTTGGCAGTTGACCAATTGGACCTAATAGACAGCTACAGAATCTTCCATCCAAAACCCACAGAATATACATTCTTCTCATCTGCACACAGAACATACTCTAAGATTGACCACAAACTTCATCATAAAGCAAGTCTCAATAAGTTTTAAAAAACTGAAATCACACCAAGCATCTTCTCAGAGCATAGTAGAATAAAAATAGAAAGCAACACCAAGAGGAACTCTCAAAACCACACAAATACATAGAAACTAAACAACCTGCTCTTGAATGATTTTTGTGCAAACAATAAAATTAAGGGAGAAATTTAAAGAAATATTTGAAACAGGAAAATAGACACACAGTATACCAAAATCTCTGGAATGTGTGAAAAGCAGTGATAAGAAGAAAGTTTATGGTGCTAAATGCCTACATCAAGAATATAGAGAGATCTCAAATTAACAACCTAATCTTAACCTAAAGGAACTAGAAAAACAAGAACAAACTAAATCCAGAGCTAGCATAAAAAAGAAATAACTATAATCAGAGCAAAACTAAATGGAGACCCAGAAAACATATAAAGGATTGATTAAATGAAAAGTTGGGTCTTCAAAAGGGTAACAACATTGATATACTGCTAGCTAGATTAACAAAGAATGAAAAGAGAGAAGATCCAAATAAGCACAACTGAACACAATAAATGTGACATTACAACTGACTCCACAGAAATACAAAAGATCCTGAGACTACTATGAACATCGCTATGGACACAAACTAGAAAATCCAGATAAACTGAATAAATATCTAGAAACACACGACCTTCCAAGATTGAACCAGGACAAAACAGAAATCCTGAACAGACTAATAATGAGCAAAGGAATTGAATCATTATTGCTGATCAACCCAAAAAGCTGTGGACCAGGTGGACTCACAACTGAATTCTATTATATGCACAAAGAAGAGTTGGTACAGATCCTACTGAGACTATTCCAAAAATTTCTGGTGGAAGGACTCTTCCCTCACTCATTCTATAAAGCAGCATCATCCTGATACCAAAATCTGGCAAAGATACAACAAAGAAGAAAACCATAGGCCAATATTCTTGATGAACATAGACACAAAAATTCTCAACAAAATATGACCAAACCAAATCCAGCAGCACATCAAAACGTTAGTTCAATATGATCAAGTAGGCTTTATTCCTGGAATGCAAGGATGGTTCAACATATGCAAATAAATAAATGTGATTCACCACATAAACAGAATTAAGAAAAAACCATATGGTCATCTGAATAGATGCAGAAATGCATTCAATAAAATACAACATCATTTCATAATAAAAATCTTCAACAAACCAGGCATTGAAGGAATAAGAACCATCAACGCTAAACCCACAGCCAACATCATACTTAATGGGGAAAGATTGGAAGCATGGCCCTTAAGAATTGGAACAAGACGAGGATATCCACTCTCACCAGTTCTATTCAACATTGTACTTGAAGTTCTAGTCAGAGCATTCAGACAACAGAAAGAAATAAAAGGCATCCAAATCGGAAAAGAGGAAGTAAAATTATTTCTCTTCACTGAATTTACGATTCTATACCTAAAAAACCCTAAAGATTCCTCCAATGACTCATTGACCTGATAAATGACTTCAGCAAAGTCTCAGAATACAAAATTAACATACAAAAATCAGTTGCATTTTTATACACCAATAGCATTCAGACTGAGACCCAAATCAAGAGTGCAGTCCCATTTACAATAGCCATAAAAATGTAAAGAACCTAGGAATACACCTAACCAAAAAATGTGAAATGTCTTTATGAGGAGCACTAAAGACAAAACAACAATAGCAACAACAAAATCATGCTGAAAGATGACACAAACAAATGGAAAAGCATTCCATGCTCATGAGTTTGACGAATCAATATCATTGTATTGTGCATACTGCCCAAAGCAATCTAATCCTGTCAAATTACCAATGTCATTTTTCATAGAATTTGAAAAAGAAACTATTCTAAAATTCATACTGAAACAAAAAAGAGGCTGAATATCTATGGCAACTCTATGCAAAAAGAGAAAAGCCAGAGGCATCACACTACCTGACTTCAAATAATACTACAAGGCTACAGTAACCAAAACAGCATGGGACTGGTATAAAAATAGACACATAAACCAATGGAACAGAATAGAAAACTCAGAAATAAGGCTACACTCTTACAACCAACTGATCTTTGACAAAATCGACAAAAACAAATAATGGAGAAAGGATATCTTATTCAATGAATGGTTCTGGGAAACTGGCTAACCATATGCACAAGAATGAAACTGGACCACTACTTTTCACTCTATACAAAAATTAACTGAAGATATATCAAAGAAATTAAATCTAAGGCCTCAAACTGTAAAAATCCTGGAAGAAAACCTGGGAAATACTTTTTCTAGACATTGGAGAAAAATTTATGACTAAGTCCTCAAAAGCAACTGCAGCAAAACCAAAAATTGACAAGTGTGACCTACTTAAAGAGGTTCTGTGTGCAAAAAAATATTTGCAAACAATGCATCCAACAAAAGATTAATATCCAGAATCTAAAAGGAACTTAAAAAGAAAAGGAAATATCCCCATTAAAAAGTGGGCAAAGAACATGAACTGGCACTTCTCAAAAGAAGACATGCAAGAAGCCAACAAGTATATGAACAAACGCTCAGCGTTACTAATCATCAGAAAAATGCAAATCAAAACCACAGTGAGATGCCATCTCACACCAGTCAGAATGGCTGTTATTAAAAAAGTGAAAAAAAAAAAACAAAACCCACAGATGCTGGTGAGGTGGGGGAAAAAATGGAATGCTTACATTGTTGGTGGGAATGCTAATTAGTTCAGCCCCTGTAGAAAGCAATTTGAAGATTTCTCAAAGAACTAAAAATAGAATTGGCGTGTGACTCAGCAATCTAACACAGAAACAGAAAACCAAATACTGTATGTTCTCACTTATAAGTGGGAGCTAAACATTGGTACACATGGAAACAAGATGGGAACAATAGATACTGGAAATTCTGAAGAGGGAGGGAGAAAAAGAGAAAGAAAGAAAGGCTTGAAAACCTCCTATTGGATACCACATTCTTGGTTGACGGGGTCATGAGAAGCCCAAACTTCAGCATCACTTAGTATATCCATTTAACAAACCTGCACATGTAACCCCTGAATCTAAAATAAAAAATAACTTAAAAATAGAACACAAACTCTAGATTATGATAGTTATTCCTTTTATCTGTAGAAAGTTCATTTGAAAGTGATTTTTTAATAGTATCTTGAGATATCAAAATAGGATTTGTTTTCCAGACAATAAAACATATATGAGCCCATGTGGAGATAATTATCATCAGTAGTTTTTGATTTTCACAAACCAATCATCTCCAGTGTTGCCTTTTCTTGAAAACATTGAGTTGTACTGATGGTAGCTTTGAGGCTTCTTTTCTTGTTCTACCTGGTATTCTCACTTCTAATTTTGATAACCTGTGGTGCACCATGGCTTCTGACATGAACACTAATTAGAGATGGCAGAATTCAGGCTTGAAGAGACACAGTGAATAGGAGGGAATTGAAAGATGGACTCAGACAATGACAAGAAGGTTCTTAGTTCCACAGAAGTAAAAGTACATTTGTTGGAATGACAGATACTGAAAAAGAAATAAAATAATACTGTCCTGTCAGTGGAATAATATCAATCAACTGTTATTATTATTTATAGTTACCTGTTATTGTTCTTCTTGGTCATTTCTTGTGACTGTGAATTGGAACTTTGTTTTTGGCATGTCCAATTCAATTTCTGTGTATTTTTTCCTGTAGCATTTAGGGCAGTATGAGTTATTGATATGCGATGAAAATACTAGTAGTGAAGGTTATTATCAACTAATATTCTTAAATATATGACCCCTTTCCAATTTTGAGATCAAAGTTTTGCTATGTACATTTATAAAACTTAAAAAATTTAACTGAGAACAAAATAACTGAAGACTATTTTAGAATGCCTAAAATATAGTTTAGATCAGTGGTGGTATTTATCAAAATAATTTAAATCACAAGCTTGGTATTATCTGTGGGCTCTGGAAATATAAGAAGTTATCAGTCTTTATAAATGTTAATGATACTAGATTCCCATTAAATCTCATCAGGTTAAAAATACAATTTTAATGAATGCAAATAAATGCATTATAAAGGAATCATTTACAAATAATGTAATAATCTTTACTTCTGCATTTCTTTTTATATAATATCTGAAACTTCTAAATGATCAGCTAAATTAGCACTTAAATATATTTTGTTTTCTAATCTTGATAAATTTGAAACCCTTTTAAAAATTGTTTTACAATTATAAGACTCACAATTTTAGTCATGCTCATTAACAAATAATTGGCTATCTAAGAAAAAACCCCAAAACTCTTTTATTTCTCACCATAACAATAAATAATTTTATGAAATATTCTTAAGTAATAAAAAAGAAACATTTTCTGAAGCAATTTAAGATAAATGTAAGAACAACCAATCATTTCCAACCAATAATCACAAATTATTAAAAGTTAGGCCATAAGAATATTAGCTCTTCATTCTGCTTGACAGTATTTGAGCATGGCTGGGCTTCTTACTTGGCAGGTGGCCTGGCACTCCTATGCCAGCTGTCAAGTTGAAGATGTGGCTGGACAGATAGTTTAGAAGAGCTGCGTATGATGTTCTGAGTCAGATCTAAAGAAAAACAGGAACTGAAGAAACAAAACATAAAGTTTGCCTTCAGTAAGAGCCTGTTTTTCTGTAATATACATTCCATTTTTTAAAAATCTTGAACCCACTCTTTCAATACAGGTGCCCTTTATTATAAATTCTGGTTTTGGCTTTAGAGTTCAAATAATTAAAATTATCTGCAAATCTGTAATCAAAGAACTGTCTAGATGTCCATAATGAAAACTATCCTCATTACTACTGTGAAATATTTGCTTCCTCTCAACTTTCCGATGAAATTCTCATGAAGATTCAGAAGAAACAACACAAATACAATTTTAAAAGTAATATTTTAAAATAAAGTTAAAGGGGAACTATCACAATTTCAATAGAATACACAAATAGACTTTATTGGGATAGATTTCTGTGGTTGAATGCTTTTAATGCTATAAATATAGAAAAATATCTTATTTTTGAATTTTTTTCTTGTCTTGAGTCAGTTTATGGAAATGCTCCTATATTTAAGAGATTTACGATTAATTGTTCATTAATTATTTGCATTTGGTGAGAACTTTACTCTTCATGCCTGATCTTGTTTTTCGTTGTTGTTGTTGTTTGTTTGTTTTGTTTTGTTTTGAGACGGAGTCTTGCTCTGTCGCCCAGGCTGGAGTACAGTGGCATGATCTCAGCTCACTGCAACCTTCGCCTCCCAGGTTCAAGCAATTCTCTGCCTCATCCTCCTGAGGAGCTGGGATTACAGGTGCCTACCACCATGCCCGGCTAATTTTTTTTTGTATTTGTAGTAGAGACAGGGTTTCACCATCTTGGCCAGGCTGGTCTTGAATTCCTGACCTCGTGATCCACCCACCTCGGCCTCCCAAAGTGGCCTATTCTTGTTTTAACAACATTTTCTTTTATTATTCTTAACAATGATAATAGATTTATGCTCAAGAAAACCTTTTATTTATACTTTTTCAATAAATTATTTTTCAAGAATGGGCACTAAATACAAATGAATACCTTGATCATCTACAGAGATTGTCATTAACATTTGAATTATACTTATTATGATTAATGTATTAATTTTTGAATAGTAAAAATATTTATATTCCAGCAATAAGCTATTATTGGTAATGGTTAAAAAATATTCTCATGAACTGCTATATTTTGTTTGCTGTATTATATTTAGGTATATTCACTAGTGACTACTCAATAGTTACAATATTTAACTACTTTGCTAGTTTCTTATATCAGGGTTATGCTAACTTCATTTAAATGAAGATGAACTGGTTTCAGAGCATTTACTATGGTCTAAAGCAGTCTTTGGATTATGAGGTTGTTTTATTGTTTTATATTAGGCAAAAAATAAAAATTCCAAAGTATTTTTTTCTTCTGGAAGAAATGCTTCAATAGCTTTCATAATTTCTTTTATGCTTATTGACCTTTTCATTTTATTGTATCTTTTTGAATCAATTTTATATTGTGCACTGATGTATAACAAGGTATTCAAATTTATTAACATAGATTTTCACATAATGTCACCATATAAATTTTATAATCTCTATTTACTGAATCTCTTTCTCACATAAAATTCTTTGAGGCTTAAAATTTCTTTCCCTTTTTTCTTAATTTGGTTGATGAAGAAATTTATTTTATTACTGTTGCTTTTACTAAAAGACATGTTTACTGTTTAGCCATTTTCTTCTTTCCTACTTTGTACTTCACTATTTTTTCAGCATTTTCTTATTATTTTTCTTTCTGCTATTTGGTTTTTTTTGGAGCATCTATTTCCCAGCCTCTTATGATTTAAGTACTCCATTTATTTATTTTGATTTTAATCACTTAGTGGTAAGTTCATATGAGGCTGAACTTTTCTTTCACAAGTCCTTTGAAGATATTTATAAATTAAAAGTAGTATAGCTAGTGATTACCAGAGTGCTTTGAAATCAAGCAGAACACTCATTGCTTAAATCAAACCAGACTTTGGATTTCAGATAACAGTTGTTTAATAATTTATTTAAATAATACACTTTTAAAAAACTACTTTTAACATCTACACATTTCTTTTTATTTAGGGAAATTTAGACAATTTTGTTTATTAAAGCTAGTGTTCATGGTCTTTTTAAATATCACCTTCCAGGGCGGGCATGGTGGTTGGGATGACTTGACACCTGAAGTTCAAGAGCAGCCTGGGCAACATAGGAAGACCCTATTACTACAAATAATGAAATTAAAAAAAAAATAGCCAGGCATTGTGACATGCGCCTGTGGTCCCAGCTACTGGAGAGGCTGAAGTGGGAGTATTACCTGAGCATGGGAGATCAAGGCTAGTGAGCCATGATCTTGTCACTGCACTCCAGCCTGGGTGACATAGTGAGACCCTGTCTCTAAATAAATAAAAACTTGCATACATACATAAAATCAACTTCCACATTTTTTAGCCCTTAACTTGACTAGTGCCAATAAGTATTTTTAAATGAAGTGTTTATGTTTACTAATTTTCATTCCATTCATATATTGCCTGGTGAAGTTACTGAAATATTAAATTTTTTCAATTTTCACATTTCCTCTTGAAAGCAATTTTGATATTTTTTCAATGGTTTAACTTTGGTTTTATTCTGGCTAGCCAGTTTTATTTTAACTTGTTTAAAGCTTACAAGACTATTCTCCACTTTATGTTTGTAATTTGTTTTTATACGTTGATTTTTGTCAGGCGAGGTTTAAGTAAGGGTGATTTAAATCTATTTGACAGTTTTCTATGAAAATGTCATTCCTTCATCCTCCAAAATTCTTACCAATCTGAAAAAACTACCCATTATAGAGGTACAGATTACCTATGAGTTCCTTTTTTTTGTTTGTTTTTGAGAGAAAATCTCGCTCTGTCGCCCAGGCAGGAGTGTAATGGCATGATCTTGGCTCACTGCAACTTCCACCTCCCGGGTTCAAGTAATTCTCATGCCTCAGCCCCCTGCCGAGCAGCTAGGATTGCAGGCACCTGCCACCACGCCTGGCTAATTTTTGTATTTTAGTAGAGATGGGGTTTCACCATGTTTGCCAGGCTCAAACTCCTGATCTCAGGTGATCCACCCGCCTCGGCCTCCCAAAGTGCTGGGATTACAGCCGTGAACCACAGCGCCCAGCCTATGAGTTTCTTTTATGTCTTTGGAAGCATACCCTGAAGTTATATGTTTTCCTGCTGCAACATGGCTTTGTTTTCCTCTAGCCTCTGAAGTAGCTAGGACTTTTTTTCACCATACTCCTGGGAATTTTCTTTACTGATCTTCTGTGCTACAGCCCCATTTCCTGGATCTTATTCTTGCATTTTTCTTGAATTATTTTCTCATTTTGTAAAAGGCTGTAATAGCATCCTGAGAAAGGTTGCAGGAGAGTAAAAATTTAAGACCTTACATATATCCAAAAACATTGACTCTTCCATGAAGAATTATAGGCTGAATTTTTGGGGAGGCATTGCTCCATTGCCTTTTTCTGCTGTTGCAGTTGTTCACAGGTCATTCTGATTCTTAACCTTTTGTGTGTGGCCTGTATTTTTCCTTCCTATGAACAATTTCAAGATTGTCTCTATTTCTGAAGCTTGGAAACTTCACTAATGATATATTCTTGTGTGTAGAATTAAAAATGAATTTCAAAAATGTAAAAACTTCATTATGTTGAACATTCTCTAGAGTCTTGATTTGTGCTGTCCAATACGGTGGCTTTGCCACATGTGATTATTAAACACTTGACACCTGGCTAGATTGAATGGAGATGACTGTTAGTGTGAAATAAATACTGGCTTTCAAAGACATGATATTTAAAAATGTAAAATATCTTAAATTTATATTGATTACATGTTGAAATGATGATAATATTTTGATATATTAGGTTAAAGAAAATAACTGATGAAACTGAATTCATCTTTAACTTTTTAAAAATATGGTTACTAGAAGAATCTACATTATATGTGTGCTTCTTGCTTCTTTTTGTGGCTTGTTGCGTTTTATATAAATATATATATATATATATATATATATATATATATTTTTTTTTTTTTTTTTTTTTTTTTGAGACGGAGTCTCACTCTGTCACCCAGGCTGGAGTGCAGTGGTGTGATCTTGGCTCACTGCAACCTCTGCCTCCAGGGTTTAAGTGATTCTTCTGCCTCAGCCTGCCAAGTAGCTAGGACTACAAATGCACGCCACCACGCCTGGCTAATTTTTGTATTTTTGGTAGAGACGGGGTTTCACCATATTGGCCAGGCTGGTCTTGAACTCCTGACCCTTTGATCTGCCCTCCTCGGCTTCCCAAAGTGCCAGGATTACAGGCATGAGCCACCATGCCTGGCCTGTTGCATTATATTTCTATTCGACAGCACTGGTCCAGAATCTTGTTGGGCATATTCAATCTAGAAACTCAGTTCCTTCAGTCTTGAGATATTTTCTTAACATTAGTTAACATGGTAATTTCCTTTCCATCATTTCTCATTGTCTGTATCACTGAGTATTGGTCATCTGACGGTTAGACTTCCAAGTACTGTGTAAACAATAGATAGATTCTGTTTGATTTAAACATTGATATCCAGGTCTCACATTCAGACATTCAGGTTGATGAAACCCAGGCAGTATTGTCTGAAATCTCCCTACATGATTCTACTGATCCTCTAACTTTCAGTTGTGTGATGAGTAACTTCTGGAGATCTAAGCTACGACATGATGAGTATTGCTAATGATAGTCTATTGCAAATTTGAAACCTGTTGAGAGATTAGATCTTAACTATTCTCACCACACATACTAAGAGGTTAACTGTGAGGTGATGGATATGTTAGTTAACTTTGATTGTGTTAATCATTTCATAATGTATACATATACCAAACATTGTTTCATATGTCCTAAATATATGCAGTTTTGATTTCTGAATTATACCTCAATAAAGCTGGAAAAAACGAAAAACAGAAAATAGCCTGGGGAATTAATTTTAGGCTGATGCACATTTTTATTTAGTCTTCTAGATTTCAACATAGTACTTAATCTCTGCGAATCTAGAGCTACTTCAATTCAATTACTTCTTCAGTTTTCTGCCAGGGTCAGGACAAAAAGAATGGGTAGTTCTCCAGAAATGCGTTGAAGTTTCTACCTAATTTACTACTTGGTACAGATTATGGACCTCTGAACAAGGACTTTTGTTGGGGAGAAGAATGAAATATTTCTTGCACTGTCTCTAGTTAATCAAGGATTATTGGTTTCCTGGGGCCTTAAATTTAGTGTCAGTTCTTCAAAAATGGTAGGTAAAGTTCTTTATGGGGTTCAGGACATGCTACCCCCAAATGTGTCTCCTTGGTATTAAGTAAGTCTAGGAAGGTCACTTTCTTTTCCCCTTCTCCCCCAAAGCAGGTCATAAGACCCTTATCTGAGAGGTACCCTCCCTGCACGCGGAAGAAAAGAACATCCTTATCTCTGAAATCACAGGGACACAGAGAAGAATATGAACAAAGTCCTTACTAAGTTTCCCTCAGTTTATTACTGTTAGATCCTACCCTTTTGTTCTCAAATCATATTTCCCCTTAACTGTCCATTCTTCATCAAACTTAAGCATAAAAGTACATAAGTTTACTTCATTTTGGAGAGTCTTCATTTCAGAAGGTTTCCATGTCATGTAAAACTTGTATTAAGTAAATTTGTATGTTTTGCTCTTGTTAATCTGTGTTTTGTTATAGAGGCCTCAGCCATTAATCTAGTGATGGGTGAAAAAAGAAATCAACCCATTAAGATTCCATAATCAATTGCCTATAACTCTATATATTTTCAGTGTATAACAAAAAGGTCATGGATTCCAGCCACATGTGTAAGCCAAGTTGACTACCCTGCTCTGCCAGTGGAAACACACTGTCACAGTAAGACTGTGGTATTACCTACATATCAGTAAGACCACAGATGGAATTTTGTATCTGCAATTTTTCCATTTCAAGAGTTCATTTATTTTAAACATAATTCATTACCAACAGCCAACCCTCTTTTTTTCACTCTATTGATACAACTTTTTTTTTTTTTTTGAGACAGAGTCTTGCTCTTGTTGCCCAGGCTGGAGTGCAATGGTGCGATCTTGGCTCACTGCAACCTCCACCTCCTGGGCTCAAGCAATTCTCGTGCCTTAGCCTCCCAAATAGCTGGGATTACAGGTGCCCACCTGTAATCCCAGCTGGCTAATTTTTTGTATTTTTAGTAGAGACGAGGTTTCACCATTTTGGCCAGGCTGGTCTGAAACTCTTGACCTCAGGTGAACCACCCACATCAGCCTTCTAAAGTGCTGGGATTACAGGCTTGAGCCACTATGCCCAGCAATACAGCTTATTTCTTAAATATAGTCCAGAATATCCTTTTTTTTTTTAATTGAATGAGGCTCTTTTTGATGCCAGGTTCATGCCCCTGCACCAGTTTTGTTTGTTTGTTTGTTTGTTTTTACAAGAATGCCTACAACTTACCAGTTATCTTCAAACATGATTTTTTGTACATATTTGAATTCTGTGCCTACAAACTTTTAGCAAGACTCCAGGCTACTCTGACTTTCACTGTTCTGAGTTTGTATCTTTGCTCATAACCTCACAACTACTTTGGTTGGGTGCCAGTAGAGGCAATGCCAGTGCTTACTTTTCACCAATCCTTGAGCTATATTTGGTTTAGGAATATGAGTCTATTAGGTGAAGAAGGAATGTAAGATATTTCAGATAGTGGGGAAAAGTATATCTGAAGGCACCGATGTGTGAAAGAGTTTAGGATATGTGAATAACTCTAAGTAGTCTACTACTGATGTAGCACAGAAAATGTAAGGGACTGGTGATGGGTGAGTGTGAACAGATAGGCAACATCAAAGTAGAAAGCCTTTGTAAGTTTCCTGAAGGAATTTAGTTTTTATGATATTAAAGAAATTTTGAAGAACTTAAAATACATGCACAGTATGATCAGGTTGGGGGTTTTAAAGATCCCTTTTAGTATTGAAGATGGAATTGTTGTTTACTGGACAAGATTTGGTGAGAACAGCCAAAAAATATTGCAAGAATACAAGCTGATAAGATCTGAATTATGGAAGACTCTGAAGGGATGGGGGAAAGAAATCAGATTTGTAAGATATGTGGGGGAAAAAATGAAGAATACATAGTTTGCAAATTGGACTTTATGAAGTCAGAATTTAGGAAGACATTTTTCTGATAAATATGACTGGAAATGGGATTGAGGTAAAAAGCAGAATTGAAATAATACAGGATGAATTTAATTTTGAACATATTGCATTTTATTTTCTTGTAATATATTGATCTAGTTGGCAGTTAGATATGTAATTCCAGAGCTCAAGAGAATGTTCTGACTTGGAGATAACTTTTGGAGTTAAGACGATGGTTGGCCTCATGAATAATGATGTGATAGTTCACTCAGGGAGCACATACATGTTTCAGTACATTTACACTATTGGACATTTCTTTCTTCGCCTGACACTATTTCAGTGATTCTGTCCTAAAACTTACTGTATTCTGTTTGGTTTGACAAACAATTACAAATTATGGGCTTCTAAGGAAGGTAAAAAGCATCTGGGATTAAAAGAATATAATGTCCTTTGAGTCAGGCTCACAAGTTCTTTAAGCATATTGGGAAATGAGGATTGTAAGATGACAGCCATGAAACATTCAAAACCAGTAAATCCTGAATATGTCAGATACCTGCCACCTAACTTCATTTCCTGATAGTTATCGGATTCCCAGGTCCTGATCTCTGTGTTTTCAACCACAACTTGAGTACTTGACATTGATTTCTAATTACTTCTCTTCATTTGAGATTTATTGGATACTCTTAATGACAGAGTATATCCTGACTCCAATTAACCCCACTACAGTGACTCAAAAAGAAAGTTACAGACTTCTTCCTCTCATAGAAAACAGACATATTTTGTCTTGCTGGCATCACTGGAATCAGTGCTTTAACATAAAAATCCACAATAACAGATTAGTCCTTGGTTTATCCATTTATCAGTCAATTATTTTATGAGGCATATTTCTTATTAGGTGTTTATACATAGTGACATTAATTAGGTGCCTAACCTGGAATGAATATTCTTAACTTGAATCCTATAAATTTTATATTCTGAGCTCTCTTGGCTTTAGTTCTACATAGTAATTGATTAAAAAAAAAAAAACCAACAAAAAGCATGGATTTATTTTAACTACTTTGAGTAAACTCATATTGGAAAAGCAAACAAAACATTTTTTCACTACTTCATCTGAGAATTAATAAAAGAAAAATACTTTCGCCATATAGTTGTTTGAAAAACATTTCATGTTATATGAAGAATATTTTATGCTACATTCAAATATAATTAGAGCCAAAGGCACTAAAATATTTATTTTCATGTATGTCACAGCTTTATGTCTTTAAAAACTCAAAATTTGTATTTGCTGTTTTTAACTTTTAAATTTACATTGTTGGCAAATATGATACTCCCTGACCTTGAAGAGAAACAAAACAGTACCTTCAAAGTGCAGCACACACTTTTTGTGCCCTGGAGCAATAGCATTCCATGTTTACTATTTGTTTACATCAGAATTTCAGTGTGCTCCACAGTTCTGATAGGTGCGTCATATAGGCACACTCTAAAACTATCCTGTACTTAAATAGATTTTAGAGGATACTGGGTTAAGCAAAGTTTGTTAGGTTTTGTTATCACTGAATGTTTAATAAATTAATGTGCATTGTGAATATCTCAAGGGGATATAGGTATGCAGAATCCCAAATATTTTTAATTGCAGAATGATTTTTTTTTTTTTGATATGGTTTCTCTCTCTGTTGCCCAGGCTAGAGTGCAGTAGAGTGATCTCGGCCCACTGCAACCTCTGCCCCCCAGGTTCAAGCTACTCTCTTGCCTCAGCCTCCCGAGTAGCTGGGATTACAGGCACCCACCATCATGCCCGGCTAAGTTTTGTATTTTTAGTAGAGACGGGGTTTTGCCATGTTGGCCAGGCTGGTCTCGAACTCCTGACCTCGAGTGATCCACTCACCTTGGCCTCCCAAAGTGCTGGGATTACAGGCATGAGCCACCCCACCCAACCTGCAGAAAGATTTTTTGAAACTAAACCTTGGGGCATAATTTCTCAGAAGAATACACTATGGAAAACAATAAGTTAGACTCCAACAATTTTGAAGCCCTTATCAATATTTATAATGGAATTCACTTATACGTGCAAATCTATGAACTACATACCCTACCAATGATTAGCAGAAGAGCAGACCATTTCTACAATTAGTTGACACTTGGACCTGAATTTAATATCTAACTGAAAAGAAGCTTTCAGTAAGGTCTGAGAGTTGAATAGAAAAATGGAAGTAAAAATCTGGTTTTGAATCGTGAGCCTGCCACTTAGTAGTTGATTTACTTTAGGCAAGTTGCCATAACTGGAGTGGGGATAATAATAATGAATAACTTGAAGTTTGTTTCTGTTAGAGATAAAAATTTATAAATTATATAACATCATTCCTGGTATAAAATTGTCAGTAAGTGATCATTTTTAACGAGCACAGGGTAATCTAAAAATTAAAACATAAGAAATGGTGTTTTTCGTTACTATTTTCCCCTGGACTTTCTAATATGTTTGTTAACATCTTCTCCATATGGGCCACCATTCCTCTTCTTCATGCCATGTATTGGTGAACTTCTTCTCTATATCCTCCCTCAATTCATTTCTCTTGCTTGGAAACTCATTTATCACCATTTACCTAATTCATACTCATTCTACTCACACCTTTTTCTGATGGTTTTTCCCCTGGGATGATTTATCTGACTGACTTGGGACATTTTTACTTTTCCCTTCTCCCACATCTAATGATCCTTTTGTCTATAAAATGTATGTTTATGCATTTAAATGCAAACTTTTAGTATTAGTTTATATTTTTCTGCACAAGTTCTCTGTCCTCAACTAGATTAAAAGGTGCTTGAGAGAAGCAACTCTGTCTTAAAGCAGAGTATTTTCTTTTAAATGATAGGTACTCAAAATACATTTTATTTTAATTTTATTGATTACAAAAGGCAGCAGCTGAAAGTTAAACTCACTATTCATTATGGAAAAAAGAACTTTCAGAAGATAGATGTGGCTAACTACTACTGATCACTGAGGAATAATTCTCACTGCATAAGATGTTTCTCATGTCTGTTTTAAATGCATATTCAGTGACATTGAAGGAGTCTGCCAGTGTCTGATCAACTTTTGAGTGGGATGTGGGTGGAAAGCCAGTTAGTATTCAGTTCTTTATTCTAATTCATTTCTCTATCAGTGTGTTTCCATTTGTTTTGGAGAAACAAATAGAAGTAGAGAATGGCAAACACTGGAATCTCCTTTCTAACACCAGAGGGCCTCCAAACAAAATGTTCAGTGATTAATGCGGATGATGGAAAGTATAAATAGCTCTGTAGGACTTCAGTGAAGAAAAGTGTGGAGCAACTCCACTAGTCATTGAAACCTCCACCTTCTAATCTTTGGATGCAAAACATCTTCATTTTTCGATTGGCTCCATCTTTCTTTCATACATTCAAATTTATTCGATCTTTAAGTAGTGAAAAATACATAAAGAGAATATTGAAGAAAAAAATTTCAACCTCATTTATTACACCAAAATTGGTTTTAGGTAGATGCTTTAAAACAATTTTAGGAAATAGAATGCCATTCTAAGCAGGATATGAATTCAGAGTGGTAATCAGCAATAATTAAAGCTAGATAGTTTGTCAGAGTTTGTAGGGGTAAAGTTTTTTCCTAACTTAGGCCTTCATGTCCTTGTATCCCCCTATCTTTCTTGCTCCACACTTTTCTTCACTTAAGTCCTACAGAGCTATTTATACTTTCCATCATCCACATTAATCATTTTCCCTCTTCAAAGTATTTCCATCTACGCCACTTCTTTAACTCAATAGTTATCTGTCTTGACTGCATATTTGACCAGCTAAATAATTTCTATCCCATGTGCAAGATGAAAATGAGGGATCTCTTGTTGAACAAGTACTAAGAATTTCAAAAGGACATCAGCAGAGCAGAAAACCCAAAAGCAGAGTCCTTTGAAATGTTGGGCCCTGTACCACGGCACAGGTCACATCCCCATGAAGCTGGCCCAACTGCACGTTATAATCACATAGAAAGTTGTTTTTTGCTGTTTCATTTTTAAATAATGATGCTAAGGTAGTCCTCAGATGCATTAGATCAGAATTTCTGGGGGTAAGGCCCAGACCTCAGTTTTGTAATTTTAATTGCATTTTAATTGTAAAAAATTTAAGTTTATTTTAATTTTAATGTATAGCCAAGGCTGGACACAAAATTCAAAGACTATTTCCTTGTGACTTGGCGTATACTTACCTATTTACTTTTCTATCTCTCTCATGAGACTATTAAGTTTCTTAAGAGTAGATATCATGTCTTTTTAGCCTTTTCATCTTTATGACATAGAACAACACCTGGAACATTTTAGATATCTATTAAATAGATTATACTGAATGAATGATTAAATAGAAACTAATATGACCTCATTTTTAATTTTACAGGGTGTAATCAAGAAAAAAGAAAGTAAAGGCAGACTTATTGGATGATAATTTGAAAGTGTAAAGAGAAAACATACTCTTAGAAAAAATGTAATAAAATATTTGAGAAATTAGATCTAAATTTACTTTTTAAATTGAAGGGTATTGAGAGATACAACAGTCCCCTCAATTCTGTGCTTAAGGGGAAAATTATCTTATTTACACTATTACTCATTAAAGTTTCAAGAGTTGAGGAAAAGCGAGAATAAGGAAAAGAGATGGTAAAATGTTTACAGAATAAAGGAAATATGATGTTTCTCAATATATGTGTAATACAGTTGAATAATAGGAGAGTAAATTTGTGGTAGAAGATTCCTTCTCAAAGAACTACACGGCTTGTGAATGGTACTAGAACTGGAAAATAATGAGCCATTATTAGCACTGGTTTTGTCTGATCAAATTAATAGAATAAATGTAATTGTTCATAAGCACTAGTAAAGAACAATCTTAAGCATTTGCTAGTTTTAAATAATTTGGTCCAGATTTTAACATAGCATACATTTTCCATTATATGATTGTGCTAGATGTTTACACATAATGTAAGAGTATTGCATATATAAATAACCCATAATTATGTTGTATTTATAGTATATCATAGCACTTTGAGGACACATGACATGTCTCATTGTTTTCTTTTTGGTACAGTGTTTGGCAAACTAAGTTCAGTGGGCTAGATACATGTTTTTTGGATTTTGTCTTTTATTGAGGTAAAACTTACATGATGCAAAATTCATCATTTTCACCAAAGTATATAATTCAGTGGTTTTCAGTACATTCACAGTGTTGTGCAGATATCACCACTATCTAGTTCCAGATCATTTTCATAACCCCTAAAGAAAACTCTGTATCCATTAATCATTTATTCTGCGTTCACTGTTTGTTTTGTTTTTGCTGTTGTTTTTGTCGTTTCAAGACAGGGTCTCATTCTCTGTCACCAAAGCTGGAGAGTAGGGGTGCTATCATAGCTGACTGCAACCTCCAACTCCTGGCTCAAGCAGTCCTCCCACTTCAGCATCGCAAGTAGCTGGGACTGCAAGCACACACCACCAGGCCTGGCTAATATTTTTATTTTGTACAGATGGGGTCTGCCTATGTTGCCCAAGTGGGTCCTGGCCTCAAACAGTTCTCCCTGCATAGCATCCCAAAGCACTGAGATTACAGGTGTTAGCTACTGTGCCCAGCCTTGCATTTGTTTTTACCCCTGAGGCCCTGGCAATAGCCTGTCTGCTTTCTCTTTCTATGGTTTGCGTACTCTGGATATTTCTGGGTGACTAGAATCATGTACTATGTGGCTTTTTGTGTCTGCCTGCTTTCACTTAGCATAATATTTTCAAGGTTCATCCATGCTGTAACATGTATCAATACTTCAATACTTTTATGATTAAATGATATTCCATTTTATGCATATTCATCATTTAGTTTATCTATGAAACCACTGGCATTCGGTTTATCTCCAAAATTTGGCTATTGTGAAAAGTTCTGCTATGCACATTGGTTCACAGTTTTTGTTCAAACACCAATTTTTAATCTTTTTGGGTATATACCTAAGAATAGCATTGCTGAGTTTTATGGTAATTCCATGTTTAACTTTTTGAGGAGCTGCCAATTTTTTTTATACAGCTGCACAATTTTACTTTCTCACTAGCAAATGTATGAAGGTTCCATTTTCTCTATATCCTCACCAACTTGTTATTTTCATTTTTAAAATTATAAAACATCCTGGTAGGTGTGAAGTGGTATCTTACTGTGGTTTAGATTTGCATTTCCCTAATGACTAATGATGTTGAGCATCTTCCTGTGTGCTTGTTGACATCTGTATGTCTTCTTTGGAGAAATATTTATTCAAGCTCTGTGCCCATTTTTAAACAGCTTTTTTTTTTTTCTTTTTGTTGTTGTTGTAAGAGTTCTTTATATATTCTGAATAGTAGAATATTATCACTTATATGATTCACAATATTTTCTCCCATTCTTTAGTTTGTCTTTTCATTTGTTTGACAATGTCCTTTCATACACAAAAGTTTTCACTTATGATAATGTCCAATTTATCTATATATTTTTTGTTGATTGTATTTTTGGTGTCATATCAAAAAATCCATTGCCAAATCCAAAATCATGAAGACTTACCTATATATTTTATATTTTATTGTGAGAGTTTTATAGTTTTATCTTTTACATTTAGATCATTGATAACTTTGGATTTTTTTTGTATATGATATGAGGTAAGTATCAACTTCATTCATTTACATGTCGATTTTTAGTTGCCCCAACGCCCTTTGTTCAAGAGATGATTCTCATTATTTTGTTGATAAGTTTTACATCTATATTCTTTTTTTTTTTTTTTTTTTGAGACGGAGTCTTGCTCTGTCACCCAGGCTGGAGTGCAGTGGCGTGATCTCGGCTCACTGCAAGCTCCGCCTCCCGGGTTCCCGCCATTCTCCTGCCTCAGCCTCCCGAGTAGCTGGGACTACAGGCGCCTGCCACCGCCCGGCTAATTTTTTGTATTTTTAGTAGAGACGGGTTTCACCACGTTAGCCAGGATGGTGTAGATCTCCTGACCTCGTGATCTGCCCGCCTCGGCCTCCCGAAGTGTTGGGATTACAGGCCTGAGCCACCGCGCCCGGCCAGAAGTTTTACATCTATATTCTTAAGGGACATTGGTATGTAGTTTTCTTTTCTTGTGAAGTCTTTTCTGGTTTAGTATCAGGGTAGTGTTGGCCTGAAAGAATGGACGAGGAGGTGTTCCCTTCTGTTTTATTATGTGGAAGAATTCGAGAAGGATTGGTGTTGAATCTTCTTTAAATGATGGTGGAATTAATCAGTGAAGTTATTTGGTTCTGGGATTTTCTTTGGAGGTTCTGGGTGACTGATTCAATCTCCTTATTTTCTCTAGATATATTCAGATTTTTATTTCTATTTGAGGAAGTTTTGATAGCAGTGTCTTTGTAGGAATTTGTCTATTTCATCGGGGTACTCTAATTTTTGATGTATAATTATTTCTGATTCTATTGTAAACTTTTTATATCTACAAAGTTGGTAGCAAAGGCCCTCTTTTTTCATCTGATTTTTTTGCTATTACTTTTTTCTTGATTGGTCTAGCTAAAGATTTTTTAATTTTGTTCATCGTTTCAACTAATCAAATTTTGTTTCCATTGCTTCTATTTTTTTTTTCTGTTCTCTATTTTATTATCTCCGAGGTAATCTTTCTTCTTTTCTTCCTACATGCAGGTTTAGTTTGATCTTATTCTTCTAGGTTTCTATGGTGTAAATTTATGTTACTTATTTGAGATTTTTCTTCCTTTTTAATGTAGATATGTACGGCTGTAAATTCCCTTTGAGGGACTGCTTTCACTGTATCCATTGAGTTTTAATATGTTCTGCTTTTGTTTTCATTCATCACAGAGCATTTTCTAATTTCCCTTCTAATTTCCTCTGCAACTCATTGGTTTCTCTCAAGGCCAGTTTCTATTAATTTCTTTCTTCCTATCAATGGGCTGTACTTTCTTGTTTGTTTGCATTTTTCACTTTTTTTTTGGTTAAAAAATGGACATTTTAAACAGTATAATATTGCAACTCTAGAAATAAGATATTCCCCTCACCCAGGGTTTTTTTGTTTACTGGTTATTGTAGTTCTTTGTTGTTTAGTGACCTTGCTAAATTAATTTTGTAAAGTCTGTATTTTTTGTTCTGGGTGGCCACTGAAATGTGTGATTGTTAGGTTAGTAGTACCTTAGTAACTTGACAGAGTTACTAAGTATTTTTTGTTCTGGGTGGCCACTGAAATGTGTGATTGTTAGGTTAGTAGTACCTTAGTAACTTGACAGAGTTACTAAGGAGTTAAACTCCTGGAACAAACCAACAAGAAACAAAACCAAACTTCCCGTCTTTGTAGTTTGGTTGTATATTGGGGCACTCCTTTACTGTTTAGCCAGGCAGTTTACAATTCTGCCCTATTCTTCCTTCCTGCTTGCATGGAGCCTCAATCTAGCCAGAGGTAAGGGCATAGGGTCTTGTCAGATCCGTTCTGAGCATACATCCCACCCTGGTTATGTGCATGGACTGCTAGATTCCCCTGACTATATAGGAGCTTGTCCCAGCTCTTAATGCCCCCAAGTATTTCCTCCCTAGTCTTTCTGTCTCAGGCTTTCAGGTCAATCTATTTCTTGCCCCTACTTTTCCCTCTTACCCACCAGGTGGCAGGTAACATATTTGCCTTTAAATGCTTACAAAAAAAACACCACGTGTGAAGCAGCTTCAGCCTTAGGGAAACTCCTATTCAGATGAACCAATGGCAAGTCCTTGAGCCTATCCCTCTGGGAGCCACCACACAGGTTAAAACACATAGCAATTCAGTAACAATAAGGTCCATATGGTTTCCTATGGTGTGTATGACCTGCATCAGGAATGCAGGCTACTATCTTCAAGACTGTTGTGGAGCTGAGGAGTATCAGATAGTATCAACAGGGTAAATTAATATGCCACAGAGCTCTCCTACCAATATTCTGTCATTTTTCCCTTCACTAAGCATTTCCTTGTTGTTGTAAGTTTTTATTTGATTCTAGAGTTATTTTAAAATTGATTCTGATGGTTTGCCAGTTTATTAACTGCTTCTATGGCTGCTTTCACACTATAATGACAGAATTGAATAGTTGTGACTGTATAGTTTATAAAGCCAAAAATATCTACTATTTGGTCTTCAAAGGAAAAAATTTGAACCTCTAGTCTACATATCTATATTCAGAATTTACATAAAAATATTTGTTTCATGAATGTATTAATGACTAAATTGGTGGATGAATGGATGAATGAATACATCCAAAATATTTATATTTTAACACGAGGTATTCCGATATAGATATCTACCTGCATCTTGTTAAACTTCAAATAAAAATTTAGAAAATCATGGTAATTTATTGATCATCTTTGGAGTTACTCTTTTCACTTATAGGTTACTATGGAAATACAGGAGTGGTGGTAGTCAATTAAAATCAATAAACATGCCAATCAAACACATATATTACTACTGGGGATCATTCTCATGGTGTTTATAAGCTGTCCCCATCCCTTGATCAAATCATACCGTATGTGTGCTAAATCTATGCAAGAGTGTTGCTTATTAGAGTAATGAGTTGATAACTTTTTTGTGAAAAAAATTTATCTTCGCTGAAAATCTTCCTTTATTCTGCTTGTATTTCTTTGTAAGCATTAGTTATATTTCTTGAGTGTTTTTCATCATTTGAGAAGAATACCTTTTATCCATAATAAAAGTAAACCTACCCATGAAAATTTTATCTAATAAAAATTTTTAGTTTAGGTGCCTGAAATGAAATAAAAATAATATTAAACAGGGTTGAAAAGAATGTTAAAACAGGTAACTAAAACTTACTGCCTTATACTATCTAGTAAAGCAGACTTTCCGAATGTTTATCCTCTGTGCTTGGATGAGAGGACAGCAAGTGAAGATTTGGGAAAATTCAAGTAAAGCGTGGTATAGGTAGAAAGGGAAACAAACAAAAACCCCCAAACCAAAACTAACCCAACGAAAAGGGCAGGGGGTTATCCTTTGTTCCATCTCCTTAACATTGCTGTCCATAGTAATACCTTTCATCCTTAATCTCCCTTTTAAAAGTGTGACTGTCCCCTCTGCATTGTCCTGAGCACCTCTTGAGCACTTGGGGGGAAAGATGTTGAGGTCTGTTTCATTTTATTGTTGTTAAGGTGTAAGTCTGATAGTTATAATGAACCAACTCACCTTCCTGAAAAGCATAATTGTTCCACTGTTTCTGTTGCCCATTCATCAGCCTTCTACTTTCAATCAACTTAACATCTGCCTTGATTTCCATACTCTATAAAAACCAGATTGCCCTCTTACTAGTTATGATTTAATGCCTTCAGTGAGAGGGCAGTAATAAGATACAGAGACTCTGAACACACTGCTCAGAAAATAGAAGGAAATAAATTATTTTCAGGAAAATATGAACTGCTCAGTTTTGTTTCAATTGCCACAATATTACTTTAATCTTAGATTATTAATCATTATGTCTTTTTCATTTGGCCCATAGGGATGCTATTTAAAAAAAGGAGAGTGTTTTTTTTTTTTCTGTCAACCCTATATTCATTAAGGAAAAAAAAAGGCATCATTAGGTAATATTTTCTAAATGCATTGATATCTTTAAGAAAGTGGAATTTCAGCTGTTGCCACAAATAAACTTTACAAGTTGTTTAGTCATAAGGATAAATTCAAGGACAAGACTGGGGTTACCTGAATATACCTGTCTATTTTTCAAAATAAATGATTTGTGGGCTGCAGCATCCTATGTTCTGAGATTCGCCACAATGCTCTAAAACAAGACACATGTTCCTGTTTCTCAAAAACATAGCCTGTGAAAACATTCCACATTCCACTTCTGATAATTAATGAAGCAAAGTAGACATGTAAATAAATACAGGATAATATATAATTGGTAGGGATTTCAAATTCACCACTAGATTGAGAGTTCCATAAGGGCAGGAATTGTTCTATGTTGTTTCAATTTGTTTTTCATTGTTCAGTGTTGTATACCTAGCACCTGGAAGAGTGTTGGGACAGAGTAAGAGTTCAGTGTATGCTTGGGTAGATACATTGGTTAGTTTATTCTTATCATTGTAATAGCAGGGGATATTTTATACATATCCCATTAAAATTAATTTACATTTTAATGTCCCTATGTTTTAAGTAGCGTGAGTAAGACATTGATATCTCAGAGTTAACATATGAAAAAGATAATTGAGCCCTAGATAAGAGCTGAGAGATACATGAGTTATATGCTTTAAACATTATTAAAAGATTTTTATATTTAAATAAAACATTTTTATTCCCTCAACCTTAAAATGTATTTTACTTTTTCAGAACTTCATTTGGGATTCATTCTGTGCCAACTCTCAGTCTAATGCAGATAAAAATATATGAGTTATTGGGTTCCTTAAAACTGGGGTTGATAGTAGAAATGCTGACAAATCCTTATTACAGATGCCAGTGGAATGAAGTGCCTTTACCTCTAGCAAATGCTGATGTGGAGATTTAAGACTATATGAGAAATCAGTAAAGTTGCCCAGGAGAGTTTTATCATATTATTCATTGAACTTGGTATGTGATACAGTAATTGCTTTTGGTACCATTTTTCTTCTCTTACGTGAGGTTATTATTTATCCTTGCACCGTGTGAAACAGAGAAAGAGAGTTTAAAGGAGAGTCATAACTTGATGTAAAACTATCCCATGACACAGCGTAGCTGGAGATAGGAATCACAGCAAGAAAACTGCATCTTACTTATCAGAATTAAATATGGGAAGAGTAATATTTGACATTGTGGAGATCCATAAATACTAAAAAGATACACTCAGACCACACGTATTTTTTTCTAGTGATGTGCAAACCTGTTTAAGACATATATCTAAGTAGGTTTTTTAATCTGGGATCAACAAATTTATTTGCCTATGACAGAAGTTTTCTTATTAGCTTATAAGTGAAGGAAATCAAATTAACAGGTAGGAGGCTAGTAGGACAAGTTAGATTAATAAGATTTAAATAGCCTAATAACTTTTACAATTATATTGCTGTTTTCACTTATTGCACACATATATCCCTCATATGCTTCACAGACTCCTAACACCAACTTTGATTATATTTTATCCAGTGTTCAAGTCAGTTTCTGTGAAAAATAAATAAAAAGTACTTTGAAATATAATTTAATTTAAAATAGAGACAATTATAATTTAACAATGCAAACAGAAGAAAAAGCATTTTTAGATAGTCATATGTTGCTACCTAAATCTGATTAGTTTAATAGATGCGATTTTCATAAATTCTTAAAATACTTTATGTTAAAAAGATGTGCTCCTATTTAGAAATGAGATGATTTGTCATGTAGAAAATGAATTTTGTGTATTATATATTTACTACTTATTTTCTTCCATAAAGTTGTCTTGATGGCATTGTTCAATATTTAATACTATTTTGCATACAGTATAGCCCAGTGGCTAATCCCAGTTAACTAAAAAAAAGAGTCATACAACAGGTGTTTAATTATGTAATGAACTATTTACAATTTTATATTCATATGGAGTTTGGAAATGGCCACTAAGAATTATTTAATCAAGGAAATATGGGAGGGATGGGTAAGTGGTCCAGCAGTCAGCCTGGCTGAGTTGTATACTGGCTGTTGACTATGGGCAAAAAAAAAAAAAAATCTTAACACCCTTTCCCTCAGTTTTTTCATAATAGAAATAATATTACTGACCTCATGTAGTTGTTATGGAGAATACAATTGAAATAATCCAAGTAAAGCATTTAGAACAGGGTTTGGCACATAGTAAGTGCTTGGGAAATGTTAGTACTATTGCTTAGTCATGGGGGTTGGCAAATTGTTGGTCTTCGTTCCTTTTAAGTAAAGCAAAACAAAACAAACTCTGTACTTGAAAATCATAACCTAAATGAAACAAAAGTATGAAGTTAATAGAGCTAATTTACTATACCTACATGCTTTATTTGTCTCCCATTCCACCAACCCTGTATTCTCAGTCTTTCCCCCACTCTGCAAGGGAATATGATATTCTCCTCAAGTGCTTAACCCTCTACACATGGGTTAGTGACTTGAGGGTTTGTTACCATCATGCCGGAGCCTCATAGTGGAATTTACCTGTCTCAATTTTTTTCCTTCAAGTTCAGGTTTCCCTGGCTTCCCTGGTTGACCAGAACAATCCGTTTCTATTCAATTCATTTCAGCAGTCATTTTATTGGTAAGCCTGCTGTGTGCCAGGGGATGTTTGGTGCTTTTGAAGCAAAATTAAGTAACCATTTTGCCTAGTAAATCGCTCAAGTCTAGTTCAGAAGGCTTACATATAAATCAACACCTACTACTCAGTATGATAAATAGTGTGGTAAAAGTATTCAGAAGTTGTTGTGGGAGCACCAGAAAAAGAAACACCTAAATATGTCTGAAATGTGAATACTCAGTACCAGAAAGCTGTTTCACCACAGGGCTTCTTCCCTTTCTAAGATAACAAGGGCATATAAACTATGATCTATGGAAATGTGTTATCTACTTGAAAGACTAGCAGGCCAGGAAGAGTAGTGAGGCAAAAGGGTATGATAACCTCTTGGGTGGAAGGGCACTACATCTGTTATATTTGCAGTGCTTTGTGTACCCCTGGGGAATAAAGTTTATATGTGATCAAATGGTACCTAAAAATCAGACAAGATCCTAACTGTTCTTTTACTTATGTTAAGCTCAAATATGTAGCTTTGGATGTAGTTAACAGATTAATTTCTGAATCCCATCTGATTCAGTTTAAAAATCCAACATATATGGTTTTCTCCCAGATGATATTACGATGTAGAAAGCAACCTAAAATAGTGGGAAAAGTAGGTATTGTGGAATTCAAAAAACCTAGGTTCAAACCTCTTATTTTGTTGGCTCTTCTTAGTTGTTCTTTACCTCTTCTTAGCTATGTGACCTGGGAAAATTATTTAACCTCTATGAAAATTTAAATGGCAAATTAAAATAGTCCCAATAAGGCTGCGTTGAAACATATGAAAAAATGCTTAACATCATATGGCATTAGGGAATTGCAAATTAAAACAACAATGAGACATCACCATATACCTATAAGAATGGCCAAAATCCAGAACACTGACAACACCAAATGCTGGGAAGAATGTGGAGCAACAAAGCCTCTCGTTTCTTATTGGTGGGAATAGAAAACAGGGCTGCCACTTTAGAAGACAGTTTGGCAGTTTCTTTCAAAACTAAGCATACTCTTACCATATAATCTTGCAATCATCTACCTTGATATTTACCCAAATAAACCAAAAACTTATGTCCACACAAAAACCAGCACATGGATGTTTATAGCAACTTTATTTATAATTGCCCAGACTTGGAAGCCACCAAAATTTTCTCCAGTGGGTGAGTGGACAAATAAACTGTGGTATATTCACACTATGTAATATTATTCAGCACAAAACAGAAATGAGCTATCAAGCCATGAAAATACATGGAGGAAACTTAAATGCTTATTACCAAGTGAAAGAAAACAATCTGAAAAGGTCACATTCCAACTACATGACATTCTGGAAAAGGAGAAACTCTGGAGCTACTAAAAAGATTAACGGTTGCCAGGAGTTAGAGTGGGGAAAGGAATGAATATGTAAAAGCACATTGAATATTTAGGGCATTGAAACTATTTTGTATTGATACTACAATGGTGGATGCATGCCATTATACATTTGTCAAAACTCATAAAATAGACAACACCAACAATGTGCCCATAATGTAAACTATGGACTGGGAGTGGTAATGATGTGCCAGTGAAGGTTCATCCGTTGTGAACATGTACTGATTTGGTGCTGGATGTTGATAGCAGGATAAACTAGGCCTCTAGGGGGGGTACGGAGATATGGGAAATGTCTGTACCTTCTGCTCAGTTTTGCTGTGAACCTAAAATTGCTAAAAAATTAAGTCTATTAATTAATTAATTAATTTGAGAGAGTCTTGTTCTGTTGCCTAGGCTGGAGCGCAATGGCACAATCTCGGTTCGCTGCAACCTCCGCCTCCCGGGTTCAAGTGCTTCTCCTGCCTCAGTCTCCCAAGTAGCTGGGAGTACAGGCACCCGCCACCACACCCGGCTAAGTTTTGTATTTTTAGTAGAGATGGGAGTTTCACCATGTTGGCCAGGCTGGTCTCTAACTTCTGACCTCTTGTGATTCACCCACCTTGACCTCCCAAACTGTTGGGATTATAGGTGTAAGCTGTGCCGCCCAGCCTAAGTCTATCATTTAAAAAAAAAAAATCGTGAAAAATTATTGGGAAGCTGAAATAATGAAATTATGTTAAGAAGCTGATTTTTGCCAGGTTTGTTTTAATTAATTCCCCAAACAACTTTAAATGTATTGTTAAATATATTTAGAAATTAGAAAATTGAGTTATAGAAGTAACTAATTTATCAATAATTTATCCAATTAGTATTTACTGGGCACCTACTATATGCTAGGCATTGTATTAGGCATGGAAGATATTATAGTGAATTCATATAAATGTTATATTTTAGGAGAGTGAGACAAAAACCCAATAGTAAGCCAGCAAATAAAATAATTGAAAATGACTTAAATACTGTGAGAAAATAAAAATTGAGATAGATAATAAGAGAAGATTCTCTTTAGATAGAACCAAAGGAAAGATTTTACATTTAACTTGAGCCTTAAAGGAAGCAAAAGAGCTCACCATTTGAAGAGCATTATAGACAGAACAACAGGTTAAAGGGCTTTGAGGTGGAAAATAGCTTTGTATTTTTGAAACTGGGAGAAAACAGGATATCTAGACCTTAAGGAAAAGAAAATAGAGTTGGAGAGAGAAAGGTAAGTTTTAAGCCTTTATGATGAATATTTTATTCATTTAACACATGCGCCTTGAGCACCAATGGCTTGCCAGTCATTTTCTTCTATGCACTGAGATAAATTAATGAACATAATCTCTAATTCCTCTATACTCATGGGTTTATGTCATAATAGGGGAAGAAAAAATTGCACATACATCAAAAGATAAATAAACAAAACTTCAGATGGGATGAGTGCTATGAGCAAAACAAAGCAGGGTAGAATAATGGAGAGTACATTAGAGGAAAGAGGTAACTTATATATATGCGGTTTCTTTGAAGTGGTGAATTTTGAGCACAGGGTTAAATGACGAGAAAACAACCATGTGAAGATCTTAAGATAGATCCTCCCTGTCAGAAAAATCAATCAAATCAATCAATCAGTCATCAATCAATCAATAAAAAGGCAGTGCAAAGAGCCAAGACCTTGAGTTACAAACAAACTTGGCAAGTTTGAAGACCAAAATGAAGGCCAATGCCTGGAATAAAATGAGAAAGAGAGGAAATAGAAGCTAAGTTCAAAGAGAATAGGCCTTGAAGACCAGGATAAACAGTTTTTATTTTATTCCAGTTTTAATGAAAAGCCACTGTTGGGTTTTAAGCAAATGCACAATAAAAGCAGATTTAATTTTTACAAGATTGCTACGACTTTCTGGGGAGAATGGACTGAGGGGGATAGAAATGGAAAGTAAAAAATGTAGTTACAATAGGAATTCAGATAAGAAATAAAGGTTACATGAGCCATAATTCTAGCAGGGGCAGTGAAAAGAAATTAGTGGAATCAGTATATATTTTGAGGGGGCAATTTGCAGGATTTACAAAGGATAAGACAGAGAGTTTGAGAGTGATTGCCTGGCTTTTGACTTAATCAGTGTTGTGAGTTGTGAAGCCTTTTACCAAGATGAGAGCAAGTGGTAGAACAACAGGTTTTAGGACTCATGGCAATGAAGTTGAATGTTACTCTAAACACATTGGGAACCTATGTGATGATTTCGAGTAGTAGTGGGGAGATAATTCAATGTATCCTTCAATAAGATCCCTTGTGTTTCTCGGTATCAAATGAGCTAAAAGAAAGGGAAGCAAAGATGATGACTCACAAACCACTTTGAGTAGCAGGGTAAACGATGGTGCCATTTTCTAAAAGCAGAGAAAACTGAAAACATGTAAAAGTTTTGGGGAAAACAAGAATTATATTTGGGACATGTTAAATGTGAGACGTAATATAATGTCTATGAGACATAAAATCATGCTGACAAGTGCTATTGGATATGTGTGCCTAAGACTTGAAAGAAGTGTGGGCCTAATATATAAATTATGAGGTCATCAGGATAAAGATGTTACTGAATTTGATGTGTGTGGATCAGAAAAAAATAGGAATAAAATTTAAGAAAAAGGGATAGAGCTCATAACTAATTTTAGGAACATAAACATTTAACTGAGGAATTATAATAATGGACCATGGAATTTGGGGCCAGATAATGAAGTGAAGTCAGGAGGAGATTGATAAATAGTAGGGAAATGTGAGTTCACTGAATTGAGGGGCTTTATGTGATTGAAGAGCATAGGCGTGGATGTGATTAAACAATGAGTTGGATGAGTGGTTTGTTAGAAATCCTAACTAATTTTCTGACAAATGCAGGCTGCAGTTGTGACCATGCAGAAGAGAGACTAGACTTCAATGAGAGAAATAATTTGGTAATGAGGAAATAAAAGATGAGTGTGGGCAAGCTGACACATGGCTGTCAGGTCTAAAACTCCTTTAGGATAGCTCTCATGGGATGACTGTTGTTCTCCAGGGGTTGGGGAAGAGGGTGAGCACATTCCTAGGTGGACTGGCATGGGAGTTTCCTAACTTTTGTCACTCTGTAATCGCTTCCTCTAAGATAACAGAGGCTTTGCCCATAAGCAAATAGTGAATAGCAGAACCAATTGTTGCACCTTGGTTTATTCATAGCAGCACGGTCTGCCATACCATGTGCAAGTGCCTTCAATAAAATGTGCTAATGCATGGAATCTTTTTGCACTTAGTTAAACATACAAATTTCTTATAGGGCCTAATTTGCAGAGCCTCACAAAAATTGGCTCCTCACCCCTTTTTTATTATCATCTTGTTCAACCAACTCACTCACTTACTGGATGTGACTTCTGTCACACTGTTGCCAATTATCCTCTTCCTGAAACACTCCAATATTATGTTGGTCTCAGGGCTTTTTACCATGCTGTGTCCTTGGCCTGAAATACTCTGTTTTCAGAGTTTCAAGTGTCTAGACTCTTTCTCATCTGTTGGATTATACTTCATTCATCTCTTACCTTCTCTGAAAAGGCTTTCAGGAAATTACTTAATTTTGACTTGTCTTGTCTTACCAAGTACCTTGCAGTTGTTTTCTTTTCTATTGACCTATTTTATGTTTTTATACCACTTAGGAGGATCTGATAATATGTGTTGTATTTGTTTAGGCATTTTTTAACTGTTTTCTTCCCTTTATCATGAACTTCATGGCTCAAGGATTTCTATTTATATAGAGTAGGGCTGGCTCACAATAGATGCTCCATAAAATGATGTTGGATGAATTCAAAAGTACTTGATAAAGATCACTTTCTTCCTCTCTCTCTCTCTTTCTATATATATATATATATATATATATATATATATATATATATATTTTCTTTTTTTTGAGACAGAGTCTTGCTCTGTCACCCAGACTTGAGTGCAGTGAGCGATCTCAGCTCAGTGCAAGCTCCACATCCCAGGTTCACTCCATTTTCCTGCTTCAGCCTCCCGAATAGCTGGGACTACAGGCGCCCGCCACCATGTCCGGCTAATTTTTATTTTGTATTTTTTAGTAGAGACAGGGTTTCATTGTGTTAGCAAGGATGGTCTCGATCTCCTGACCTCAAGATCCGTCCGCCTTGGCCTCCCAAAGTGCTGGGATTACAGGCGCAAGCCATGGCACCGGCCTTCTTCATCTATATTTATAGTAAACTACTACTTTTTAAACTATAATTAAATATAGTAGTTGTAATTTTCATGGTTGTTGGGACAAAATGCGATTATATATATAAAAAGTCCCCACTCCAATTCTTCACACATAGTAGACAATTAGTCAACAATTTTTTTCATTAATTTTATCCATAGATCCCATGGAAACAACAGCATACCAGATATTGATTAAATGATATAATTCAAATTGGGGTATTATAATCATGGTGAAATTAGATGTTGAATATTATGTATTGTATAGCATATATTACATATCACATATTATTTGTTATATATAACAAGATTTATGGCATAAGATATAAGATATACCATATTTTTATTATATAGTCATGGTGGGATTATAATAGTTAGGTATTTTTTTGTAAAGAACTACTATTTCCTACAAAACCTGAATTTTCTTTTAATATTCTAGACTACATTAATTATAATTAGAAGAAAATAAAGTTGACTGTTGTCCTAAATTAATGAGAAAAATTCTGTCTAATAAGAAAAGCTATAATTCTGATGATGAGTTTCATGATTAACTGTTACCTCTTTTCTTCTTGTTCAACGTTTTCAGGAAGAACCCTATGTCCTTTTTAAGAAGTCTGACAAACCTCTCTATGGCAATGATCGATTTGAAGGCTATTGCATTGATCTCCTCAGAGAGTTATCTACAATCCTTGGCTTTACATATGAAATTAGACTTGTGGAAGATGGGAAATATGGAGCCCAGGATGATGCCAATGGACAGTGGAATGGAATGGTTCGTGAACTAATTGATCATGTAAGTCCCTTCCCTCATTATTAGTTTGTTATGTTGCTACAAGGTTTACTCTTTTTTCTTGATGTATATGAGTAATAACTACAAAGAGCAGTGATATATTTCAAGCATGTATTTCCTTCAATAATTTTATTTAAGCTAGATAGTACTTGTCACTAAATATAAAGAATCTAAGAGGGATAAATAGCCCTATATATGTAAACAGATTAAATTTTCCACAGAAACTGAGAGATGGAACATTATTTCTTTTGATTATTACATTTCAAAGAGTTACTTCCCAGGTCCTTGAGAAAGGCTTTCCTGGGCCATAAAGTTAGCAAGAGGCTTAATTAGCTTTTAAAGGAGTTATATACATTTTTAAAGAGAGAGGGAGAAATGACCTATAACTATGAGTTTTTAAAGTAAGTATTCTAAGAAAAAGGAGTGAGGAGGGGTGTTTCTTTCCTTATTTTCAGTTGGAAGAATCAGGCCTTTTATTTGTAATTAGAATTTAGTATTTAATTAGTATTTAGTATTTTTAATTAGCTCTTGCAATTGCAAGTCTTTGTTATTTTAGAAATAACACGTTTGTCACCTTCTTCTTCTCCATCCCTCCTTCTTAAGAGGACGTTAAACATATAGGGTTTGGTATGATCTTTCAAATTCATTATGATCTAAACAAGATGGTTCTTGGTGGTACAATATGAAGATGCAACTTCAGATAGACATCTTAACTTTAAAAAGTATAATTTATAAATTTAGAAGAGGAGACTTTGTTTCTTACAAAGGGTTGCAACATGCAGGGTGGCCATTCAGACAGGTTGGGAAGCATAGTCTCTGGTTGGACGCCAAAAGCAGACACTTCAAGGGAGGGGCAAAAGGAACAGGAATTTATGCTAAGCAGGGTGGCTGAATATAATATATATATATATTATATATTATATATATATTTTCCCCAATGGGCTATAGGAGAAGTCATAAATATTTATGAAAGGAGAAATTTGTGCAAGAACATGAACATGCCTCTCCATGGATCCCGTGTACAAAAATGGTGGCATTAGCATGGTCTGAGGGTGGAGTTTTCAGCCATATGGCATCAAAAAGTGAAGCACAGGACATGAAAATCCTTACTAAGCATTCTCTAAAGGTGGCTAGAGACATTCAATGGTCGTGGTCTAACAGGCAAAAAAAGGAAAGGCAGCATCAAGGTTGGTTGATATCACTGGTGAAGTCTTTCAAAAGGGCCGTTTTCTATTTTCAGTGGTGAAATCTTGTGAAAGGCTGTCTTCTTTAGGGAAGAAAGTCTAAAGGCAGTCAGTGGGGAGGTTGGTGTATAATGAGGCCTCCTGTCATGGCTGAGAATACAGTTTTCAAGGTTACTCTGGGGTTCCCTGGGCGGGGAAGAGGTCCATTCAGTTGTTTGAGGGGCTTTGGATTTATTTTTATTTCTCAGATATTAGGAGAAAGTGAATTTCTGAGGCATTAGGTATTGCTAGTCCTTGAAAAAAGACCTTTTCCTTGAAAACATCATCCCCTCTTCTCCACTTTCCCATACCCAGTAGGGCTCCATAAAATAGTGTGCTCCTGAGCACTTGGTAAGGCAAAGGTGAGTTCAAATCTTAATTCTTCAACTATGCAGTTGCATGCCTTGAGAACACTGCCTTGAACACTTTGAAACTTAACTTTCTGAAACATAAGATAGAGATAAATTATCATTTTAATAATTAGGAATGATATATAGGAATTTTCTAACACGGTGTCTGACATATAGTAGATAATCAATAAATAGAGATGTAACTAATAAGCCCAAATTTAGTGTCTTCTTACTTGTTCTGTCTTCTACTATAGTATTTATGAGTGTTTGTGTTGAGGGCTAAAACATAAAACATTTAGACGGTATTACAATGAGAAATCTGTAGGGACTATAGCACTACTATTATTAAATTTGAATTTAATCATAGTCAATGAGATCAGTATTAAGTTTTAGTAGTGAAGTTTATTAACTGGATCCTTCGCTGTCACAAACATACCAGTGCTTTCCTACTAAATGACCTATATGTTGTGAATGGCAGTTTTATATTAAGACTAATTAAATACAGAGAAGCATTAGTAGAGAGTCAAATTCACTGTTAGATCAGCAATAGGCAAGATAAAGAAAAACAAAACAAATAATATTTAGGGTACCAACGAAGCAGGGACACCCTTATTTTTTTTTGAAAATTACTCTTAATATTTAAAAAAAACTTGAAGTTGTCATTATAGACAAAATCAAAACATTTTTGGACCTTCTTATACTTATAGATTGATATTTTGTCAAATTTGAATTACACATATAGGGGACAAAGCTCTTGACCCCCTAAAGTTTTGCTGAAAATCACTGATAATGAGGCTAATTAATTAATAAGAGAAAATACATGCAAATTTATTTAACTCGTATATACAGGACCCTTCAGAATGAAAACTCAACTTCCCAAGGAAGTACAGAAGCTTGTATTACTATCTTGAGGTTACAACGAGAATGGGGGCTTGGATCCTGGTAAAATAGTTTATGAGAAGGCAAAGAGAATAAATTTTATGGAGGGGCAGTAAATGATTACTACGGAACAAAAATTAAGTTGTAAACAGTTTCCTTTTTTTAGAACTTAAATGATGCTTGAAGACAGTGATTATCTTGCAAAAGGGTCTGTTCAGATGTGGTTAGATTTTTTGTTTTCTTTCCTGTAATGGATGATAAGATTACAGGGAGGGAAACAAGAACACTTGTTCTCCTAGGTGAGTAAATTCTGTCTTTTTGTAGATAGGAAAAAAAGTCTCTTCTAGTGATCATTGATCCCCAAGAGTTTTTAACTTAAAATACTCATTATACCAGGAAGCCATATTTTGGGGTGAAATATTTTGATTTCCTTCACATGTAAGACAAAGTGATTTATTTTCTTTTTTAAATCTTTGAGGATCTTGATCCAGCATTTCTCAAATACATTTTATTCTCTTTATATATTTTTAAGAGATGGAATCTTTCTGTCACTTAGGCTAGAGTCCAGTGGCATAATCATAGTTCACTGCAGCCCTGAAGCCGTTGGCTCAAGTAGTCCTCCTGCCTCAGCCTTGTGGGTAGACACGCTAACATCCCTAGCCAATTATTTATTATTATTATTATTATTATTATTATTATTATTATTATTATTATTTTAGATATGTGGTCTTGCTATGTTGCTCATGCTAGTCTCAAACTTCTGGACTCCAGGGATCCTCCTGCCTTAGCCTCTGGAGTAACTGGGATTATAAACATGAGCCACTGTGCCTGGCTTCAAATACACTTGAAAAAATAAATTTTGTGGAAACTCATAGTTTGATACATTTTAAAATGTTAATAATATATGTCCTATTACAGAAAAAATATGGAAGAAAACAATCTATTTTGTCTTTCCTTTATATACTAATAATCTACTCTTTCAGTCCTAACAGATTTTCCACTGGGCTGATCATCTTCTGAGTTTTTATGATGATTGATGATTGATGACTTGAAATTTTTTGATTAGCTATAAAAAGTTGATAACTTTTGAAAGATATTAAACTGATTTGAATCTAAATTAGGATGCTATTTTATCATATCAGTTTGCTGCATTCATAATCTTCTGTATTGTACTGTATATTTGGTATTATTTATCTGCTTCAAATATACTGAAAATAACTAGGAGACATAAATAATAGTACAGAAAATGTTCAGCATTCAACAATATTTATTGAAAGAATGACACAAATATTTCACAATGTTCCACAACAAACATGATACTCAAGCACCATGATCTTTTGAGAATATGGCCACATATATTCCAAATGCTTTTATTGTTATGTTGCCTTCCAAAATCCCCAGTGAAAGTGTCTGTTCAAGGGCCAAGAAAACAGGGCAATACCTTCTTCTTGAAATGGAAGCATCGTAACCTTTTGTATACTATTTTATAAAATATTTTATCACATTTTTCATTCTTAAAAGCAAGCTTAGCTATTGAGACTAACATAGTAGAGATGACTACACAGAAACTTGCTAATGCAACCATTTTATTAAGTTGGGTATACATTTTACTTGTAGCTTTGGGTTGTGTTTTTGTTATAGTTAATAACTCATTTGTGGGCTCATGAGACAACTCTGATAAGCATGTTATTCTTAAGGCCAACTAGAATTATTCATTAGCATAAGGGAAAACACCTAAGCTGCAATAAGCTACCACAACATATTATTATGGGACTGCTTAAAGTGACAAGGGCAGGAAAATTACTTTCAAATCTCTGGTGGTGTTTGCCTTGGCACTGGAAAACCTCAGAGAAGATTTATGCTTGTAGACATCCATGCATAAGCTAATAAAGTAATGCACAAAGCATCTGTAGGGGCAGGTTGAAAATAAATCTCAGATCTGTCCTATCTTTAGTTTTTCACCCACCCATGTAGCTCATACGTTTGCCATTTTATTATGTCTCTGTTATATACTTCCTGCCTTTAATATCATCTCCAGGAATGCATACATACATTATAGTCAGATTTTCATTTAATCAGCAATGTTATCTCAAAGCTTTCTCACTGAAATCGTTGCAGAGATACTGAAAGATTACAGTATATAATTTCAAGTACTCATGTTGGCCCTTAATTTCTTTTTCATTGTCCCCTGACACCTGATGGTTTGCACAGTCGTCAGCTCTTTCCTCTTGTCAACTGTTTAATGTCCATCCCCAGAGTTCTCTGTTGGGGCTCTACTCCAAAAAGCTTTTTGTGCCATTTTATTCTTCTAAAAAGCCTACTTTCTTTGACACCTGTAGAACTACTACTTCTGGCACTTAATCATAGACATTCCTTATTACTTGAAATTCTTTGTCCTTTCATCTTTCACACAGACTAATCCCAGCTGGAGGCAAAATTTCAGAATATCCTTAAGCCAGTGTTCTGCTGGTGAATCTCTGACCTATTGTCATAATGCTGATAAAATGTGTGAGGGAATACTGTGTACTCACAGTCAACAGATCTACAGTTACTTCTTAACTGTGCAAATTTGGGCACCCTCTCTCTAACTTTTCTCTCTCTCTTACTCTCCTGTGTAGCTTTGGGAAAGTTCCTTACTCTGTCTTGAGTGACTTCTATCATTTATACAATGGGAATAATGATACTGACTTCATTGAATGACGATGCGGATTAAATGTCAATATCTGAGAACAGAGCACGACTATAGCCTTCTTTAACTTGGTTAAATACATCAGTGAGACAGCAGAGATTGGGTATATTTGGAGGAGACACAACAGAAGGAAAAATGTAATGACAGGAAGCAGGAAAAATTTAAATGCTTCAGGACAGTGATGTAGATCCCTCTATAGATATTAGGCCCCTCATGCTTCAGTGTATGAAAAGCTCCTGGCAGTGATGGATAATGTCATGCCTATAAATACAATTTTTTCCTTTTTAAAACCTGATCCCTAGTCAAAAAACTGCTACTTAACCTGGGTTGCAACTGAAGAAACAGCATACAAACAGTTCTAAGACTGAGCTACTTAATGGGTTTTCAAATCAGATTTGAGAAGTAAACTCTAATTTGGGACATGAATGCATTGCATAGGCCTTAATGTGCTGAGTGGCAAATAGGAAATACTCAAGAAAAGTAGTTATTATTATTACTATTACAATTATTATTATGGTTAATGTATCCAAAAGGGTGCCAATGTTTTTGAATGTTGCTATATTTTGTCTGTTCAACCCCATGAGCTAGTTTACAGGATTACTGTTGAACCATGATTATATTTAAAACAAATAATTGACTAAATGTGCGCTATAATGTTATCAGAGGAAAGGGGCATTTAAAAACAGATTTTAAAGCCACATTATTCATTCCTTTACCCCGTTAGAATTCTGTAGACTATGAGAAGTTATCTAAATAGTAACATTTAAAGTTTAGCTCTTTTATAAGTGCCAAACATCTTTACAACTTCTTTGTCTTTAAAGAGATTTGTGTTTTAATATAATTAACCATTTGATGTAGGTAAAAGAGTGCATTGGGCAATAAATGCTTACTTTTTAAATTATGGTCATTTTTGTAGCTTCAAATGTTGAAATTTTAGAAGTAAACAAAACTTGATCATCTGACAGGTTTTCTTAAAAAACCAGAATGAGAAAGAAATTATGTTTCAGCTTAGAAAACAAATATATTAAAATGGGAAGTCTGTTGGAATCTAATTCAGTATTTTACATTATTTTTAAGAAGACCCATGATGCCACAGATTTCCAGCTGTCTGAATGCTTCCCAGCATGCTGCCTTGGCATTGCAATTGGTATTTAATATTATCAAGCCTTTTATGATTCATAAATGAGCCTTGGAGGACCTCACTACACTTTGCTTTTGCCTCCTGATTGCTCTTTTATTATATGTTGAAAAGGAAATCAAATATTCGTTTTTCAGGGAACTTAAAAAGGCTCCAGGTATTATCACAAAAATGGAAACACTAAATCAAAAGTAGTTTATTCTAAATGGGAATTGACTTGCACAGCCATAGCTTTAAATTTTGACAGCACATCGTTTAATTTTGCATCCTAGTTGAGGCACTCTAGTACTTCTTGTGAAAATAAAAAGGCTAGGCGCGGTGACTCACACCTGTAATCTCAGCACTTTGGGTGGCCAAGGTGGGCAGATCACCTGAGGTTAGGAGTTCAAGACCAGCCTGGCCAACATGGTGAAACACCGTCTCTATTAAAAACATAAAAAAGTTAGCCGGGCGTGCTGGTGCACTCCCGTAATCCCAGCTACTTGGGAGGCTGAGGCACAAGAATCGCTTGAACCTGGGAGGCAGAGGTTGCAGTGAGCTGAGATCACGCCACTGAACTCCAGCCTAGGCAACACAGTGAGACTCCGTCTCAAAAAAAAAAAAGAAAAAAAGAAAGAAATACAAATAATAAAAAAAATTACAACCAACAACAACAAATAAAAACTGTTGGGGAGTAGAAATACTATTATTATGGTATTTTAAAAATGTTGGCAAAAACAACTAAAATCAGAAGTACAAATTTATAATTTCCTATGACCCCAAAGTGACAACTATTAACATGTTTATTGACTTTGCTTCAAGTGTCTCTTTTAATGTAAAATTTATAAAATATTACAGATAATGTTGAAGTGCCTTCCTCACCATAATTTTTCTCAATTTAGTATTTCCCACATCAATCATAAAATATAAAACTACATTTTCCTCATCCCTCTCCAGGTGTAACCAAAATTGTTCAACAGTACCATGTAACAGGATTCTATCATTTTTATTTAGTCTTCTACTGGTAAACATGCAAAATGCTATGATTGAAGATGCACATCTTATCTTCCATAGCACCTATGCAAAAGCTTTTCCATGATATATGCTTATTTCACATTGCATGCCTGTAGCAAAACATCTCATTTACCCCATAAATATGTGAAATATATGAACAAGGAATTGTTGATCATAGTTCATGTATTTTTTTCCAATTTTGTTAGCGACCTCATCAGAAAAACAAATTTCATTAGATATTAAAAAGATTTTTCTCCAAAATATTTTTACTAATTTACATTTCTACCAATACTTTAGAAGAATTTCTATTCCTCTGCAAAACCATTAGTACTTGAGATTAGACATTTAGACTAGACTATTAGAGTGCATTAGACTATTTGAATTTGGTCAAATAGTCTGGGGACAAATAGAATCAAACTGCTTTAATTATCAGATACTCATAACTAGCCATTCTTTTTCTCCATATTTATAGGCTTTTTAATTTCCCCTTCTTTGAATTCCCCATTTACTTCATTCCTTCTTATTAATGCATAGTAATTTATTATATTTTCTGAATGCCTATAATGCAAATATTTTCCCCAGCTAAGACTTTATCTCTTAATTTCGTTGTGTGTGTGTGCATGTGTGTGTTCATGTGTGTGAATGTATGTGTGTGTGTGTGTTTTCATATAGAAGTTTTAAAGTTTTAGTTTGTCACACTTAATCATTTTTTAAATGGCTTGTGATGTTTGTGATTTGTTGGAAAAATTCTTTTTAACTGAAGCTCAAAAAGATATTTTCCTATTTTTTAATATTCTTAATGTTTTTGTTTCTCAAATTTAGTTCTTTCATCCACTTGTGGTTTGTTTATTAAGTCCATACTGATTGGACCTCAACTTAAGTGAAAGCCTGAATTCCTTTCACGCCCTTTCTGAAGCAGTACCCCCACAACACACCAAATTCTGCTACAACATGTATGCCAGTAATTTTCTCTTCTTTGTAAAAAAGCAACTTGAAAAGCAAGTAATTTTTACTTTTAAAGAGACACTCTGTGATTATAATCTCAGAAGACAGAGACATTAGGAATTATGAAAAGTATATAACATTTTTTAAAAGGGCTCATATAGTTATTTTTAAACTTTTTTCTCAACGTGAATTTAATCAGTGAGCTGTTGAAGATATAAACAAACTGGTTCAGTGACAAGGATATTTTGAAATTTAATCCAGAAACATGGGCTATCACAGATAAGTGTAATTCTGATTTATGCTATACTAGATTATGATTCATTAGAAATTATCCCAGGATAGAGTCTCAACAAGCATTTATTGAATGTATATTCTGAGAAACACACTGTAACCACAGCAGTAATAATAGTTCTCAAATATAATGACTATATTTTATTAAAAAAAGGTTTGTTAAGTGTTTAATTTTTCTTTCAGTACTAATATAATAAAGAATGTCTTCTCCATGCAGTTCCACAATTAATATTATGTTTAGAAATATTTATATATTTTTTAAATTTAAATTTTTTTTGCTGTGATGTATTCTGAGAATACTTAAAAGAAATTGTTTCCCTAATAACAATCTTCTGCTAATTTGCTATTAATTGCAAAATTATAGCAAAAACCAGAGCTAAGGATTATTTTATTTGGCAATTATATCATGAATTATTGAATAAATATCCCCAATGTACACTACTAAGTTCCTTCAAATATGACTTCTGAACTTAAGCTACTTAAAATGTCTGTAAAAAATGTTTTGGACATAAATATTCCCAGAAAAAACATAGCACAGTCATAATTTGAAGATTGAGAGAAAGTAAAATACTAAACTGATATTATAGAGACCTCTATAAATGGAGACTTCTGTACACTCCTATCCATCCTATTAATAATTTTGCCCCTACAAAACTGGAAGCACCTAATTTGTTATGCAGTACAGAGCATTGACACTTTCTTTTCCTTAATGTAGTCAGGAAATACTTCTTAAAAAAAAAAGCTTCAATGTCTTCTTAAATAAACAAAGAAAAACAGTTTGGAGTAGAAGAGGCGTGAAATTGGGAATTTCATTGCTGAAACAAAATGTATGTAAAAATGAAAATAGAAATATAAATTAAGGGCAAGAGAATTCTGTGAGGAAGCATGTCCAAAATCTAGGATTATTTAAAGTCAATAATAGAAATTTTTTATGTAATTTAAGTATAAATTTACAATGACACTATTGAAGCAGTGGGCCGAAAAATTTGTTTATCTGTGGTATATGGAACATCTGTGTGTTATTAAATAATAAATAATGATTTGCATCTATTACTACCATAACAGCAGAATAAATGTAACTGAAAACAGATATAAAAAAGTGGCTTTTTTAGATGACATTTTCTTTAGAGCATAGAGCAAATCTAAACAGAAAGACAAAAAAGCCCCACAAAACTTTAAAAAGTTAAAAAAAGGAAAATCATAGCATGAAATTTATCAATGCTATAGAAATTTGTTCAGTGTGACTGGATTTTCCTTTCACATTAAATTGCATAAAGTTTCTTTTCAAAGTAAATTTGAGTAATAGAAATTTCAGAAAAAAATTGCTCAAATAAGATATTCTTCATGATATTCCCATGTGGAAAAAAATTCAGTATTATTCATTTAGCATTTTTGTGCCACTCACATTTTTAGGTACTGAGAAACACATAAACCCTAGGTGAGATGAACATTAAATACGTTTTATATACTTTAGATAGTACAACAATAGAGATATTCTGAAAATATTTTGGGAAACATGAAGGGGTATATCTAATTTTGTCTGGAAGAGAAAGGGTCAGGGAAGTCTTTAAGCTTAAATTATGAAAAAAATGACAGATGCTTTTTCAAATAACTGTTTTTAGTGCTGCAGTTCATTTAATTGCAGCACGTATTCTACCTGAGGGATGTTATCTTATGTAACACCACACATGACCAAAACAGTGTACTTGGTCAGGTTTATTTATATTTTGAAAGCCAATTCAATTTAAAATGAACTGATATGATTCAGACAATTTGCAGAGGGAGAATTAACATAAAGAAATTTTCCACGTCTTTTCTCCTAAGAAGAAAATAGATCTAGTTTTCTCAATTAAGAAGAATGTATTGAAAATGTATTGGTATGCTAATATGTAATGACACTAATATTAACCACTGTTGTTTTGTGCCAAAATCATGTGCCTTCATCCATGTAATTTCCTGATCACCTCTAATTGCATTTTAAGGTTTTGTGGCTCTTCTAGGAAATTCATTTTGCAAAAGATATGGCCACTGAACTGGAGTTTATTTTTTACATATTTTATTATGATATTCATCTGATCAAGTCTTTTGTATTTTTTAAGCATTATCCAATTTGGATCATTGAAAATCAGAAGTAATGTCTGTGGGACCGTTACAGAGCAAATAGTCTCACTGTCCAATGTGCACAAAACACTGGCTTTTGAGGAAAAAAGGGCTTTATTTGCCTTTTTTCAAATGGGCAAGTAGTCAGCAAGGAGACAGGAGTGGATTCAAATCTGTCTCCTCAATTTAGGGACCCCTTGCTTCTGAAAGAGTTTTAGTATTCAGGTTCTAGTCATGTCCCAGTCTTATTGGTATAGAGGGGAAGATTGATTGGTTTTGGGTGTTGTTAGATATCAAAGCTTTTTCTATTGTGCATGCCTAGGCTACATGACCTGAAGATTTTGGTTTTATTATATCTGAAAGGTAACTCAACATTTTGTTACCAACTAAGCAGGCCCAATTTGGGCTAGTCCAGTAGGTACAGGACTTATTCAAGTAAAAATTCAATTATGAATTTATGTGACAGTATTTAATATTAAGCAGCATTAAACTATCTTTTATGTCCTTGTATTTTCATTTCCATGAAAATGAATGATTTTGATACCTTGTAATCTACTAAACTCTCTTTGTTCACTGTAGATTAATTTGCTTCTAGCAACATTTAGATTTAAAATATTCTAATTTTACTTTGTGGCTTTCAATACATACATCGTTAAGGTCCTTTCCTAGTTAGAATATAAGCTGTGGGAGGGCAGTAACTGTATCTTAGCATGATGCTTAACACATAGTAGAAAATGAGTGTTTGTTAAATGCATAAATCCTGTTTTTCCATCCAGGCCAGTTTGTCCAATTCAATGTATAAAACTACTTGTAATCAGGAATATGCCACAAATAGATTTTCCCAAGCATTATATTCTATTGATGTGCATGTTTTGTTTCCTCTGTGTAGGTGTCAATGTCTTGTTTGAGGCAGGAATGATTTGATTTTCTTGGTATCTTCCACAGCACTTGCCACAATGCTTTACACATAGTCAAGATGGTCAATAAATGTCTACCAAATAAATGGGTAGATATAAATTATCCACCTACCCTTTTTTTCTTTCCACACTAAAGGAGTGCAATTAACTTTACATTGTACGTGTGATTACTTGAAACCATAGCTATAATATTATCAGACTTTCCTTCAGAAAAAAGAATTGGGTAAATTGGTAAACTTATTAACAGAGTTTTGAAGTAGAGAAATATGTCATAGCTATTGAATAATAGACAAAGGCATTTGGAAACACATAATATTTAAAACAGACTCATAAAAAGTCATTTTCAAGTATTTCTTAAGCAGATACTATCAGATATATTGGACAATGAGATAATTTGAGAGCACGTGTTCTGAAAAACAGGGTAAGATACTTGGACAAAGAAGTTTTATCTTTAAATCCTGAAAAATAAACATACACAAAAATCAGAATTTTTACCAATTATATTGGCGTACTTCAAATGAGATTTGATTACCTATACACACTATCAAAAATAGCATTTTTGTCGGGCAGGAGCAGAATGGAAATACAGTACACGCTGTAATAAAAGTATAATCAATATAAAAGTAAAGATTTTAGCATCAGCATGTTAAGAAAAAGTCATACTGGGCAACACATGGTTTATCTTTTAAACGTCTTAATAAAATCTTTTTGGATGGATCATTTCTGGAATGTATTACATGTATTTACTCTTTGAAACTGCAGGACAGTGAGCATAAACCAAACTCTAGATGAAAATTTCATATCTGTTTTTGATGCTTTCATAATCATTCTATTTATATATTTAGTTTTTAAAAATGTCATGAATTGTCTTCTTTTTCTAACTTTTTTTTTAAATTCAGGGGTTACATGTGCAGATTTGTTAGATGGCTATGTTGTGTGATGCTGAGGTTTGGAGTGTGCATGATCCCATAACCCCGATAGTGAGCATCACACACAGTAGGTAGTTTTTCAACATTTGCCCCCTTTGCCCTAACTCTAGTAGTCTCCAGTATCTATTGTACTCATCTTTATTTCCATGTGTACCCAATGTTTAGCTCCCATTATAAGTGAGAACATCTAATATTTGGTTTTCTTTTTTGGCTGTTAGTTCGCTTAGGATAATGGCCTCCATCTGCACACTTGTTGCCACAAAAGGCATGATTTTGTCCTTTTTTATGGCTACATAGTATTCCATAGTGTATATGTACCGCATTTTCTTTATCCAATCCATTGTTGATGAGCACCTGGGTTGATTCCTTGTCTTTGCTATTGTGAATAGCTCTGCGATGAACATACAGGTGAATGTATCTCTTTGGTAGAACAATTTATTTTCCTTTGGGTATAAATCCAAAGGATTTGGTGAGTCAAATGATAGTTCAACTCAGTTATTTGAGAAATCTCTAAAATGCTCTTCACAGCAGCTGGACTAACTGACATTCCCACTAACAGTTTATAAGTGTTCCTTTTTCTTTACAGCCTTGCCAATATCAGTTATTTTTTTTGTTGACTTTTTAACAATGGCCATTGTGGCTGGTGTGAGATGGTATCTCATTGTGGTTTTCATAATAATTGTATACTTCACATTGCAGTCACCCAGGAATATAAAATTCATGTCTATCCAATTTCTTATTCATGATTTGACCTTGAAATGTGGCAAACATTAACCCAGTAACCATTTACTGTATTAGTCCATTCTCATAGTGCTATAAAGAACTGTCTGAGACTAGGTGATTTATGAAGAAAAGAAGTTTAATTGACTTACAGTTCCACATGGCTGGGGAGGCATCAGGAGACTTACAGTCCTAGTGGAGGGGAAGCAAACATGTCCTTCTTCACATGGCAGCAGCAAGGAAAAATGTTGAGCAAAGCAGCATTTTTCTATATTCTATATTCTATATTTTATATATAGAATATATAAAACCATCAGATCATGAGAACTTACTCACTATCACAAGAATAGCATGAGGATAACCACCCCCATGATTGAATTACCTACTATCTGGTCCCACTCACCGAACATGGGCATTATAGGAACCACAATTCAAGATTAGATTTGGGTGAGGACACAGCCAAACCATATTACCATCACTTTTATTCCTTCACCTCTTTGTAGGTTTAAATGAGCACTCATCAATAATTCCCCCTTCCCATCCCCTCTGAATAGCATGTACTCACCTCACATTGTATCTCATCTTCTTCATCTTATTTCCTATTATCATTTACTTACTCCATAATTCGTCACATACATTATATTTGTTTTCTACACAAATATTAAATAGATTAAGTAATTTTATGTCTGTTTTCAATGAGAATTTAAATCCTTTGAAAGTCAGAATTTTAAAAGATAGGTTGATAATAAGCTGATTCGTGAGCCGAGCTTTATGAACTGAGGAAAACATTGAACATATTTAAAGCAGGGTTCACTGCTTAGCAGAGCAGCAAATGACAGTAATGCCATAGTGAAGATTTCTTGATTCTCGTTCTGAATCTTAGTTATATAGGTCCCCAATGCTTATTATGCATTTATTTAGGAAGTATTGAGATAGTTAAACACAAGTGATTTTTAAACTGGACATTAATTTTTTTATTATTCATTAAGTTCTAGGGTACATGTGCACAACTTGCAGGTTTGTTACATATGTATACATGTGCCATGTTGGTGTGCTGCACCCATTAACTTGTCATTTACATTAGGTATATCTCCTAATGCTATCCCTCCCCCCTCCCCCCACCCCACAACAGGCCCCAGTATGTGATGTTCCCCTTCCTGTGTCCAAGTGTTCTCATTGTTCAATTCCCACCTATGAGTGAGAACATGAGGTGTTTGGTTTTTTCTCCTTGTAATAGTTTGCTGGGAATGATGGTTTCCAGCTTCATCCATGTCCCTGCAAAGGACATGAACTCATCCCTTTTTATGGCTGCATAGTATTCCATGGTGTATATATGCCACATTATCTTAATCCAGTCTATCATTGATGAACATTTGGGTTGGTTCCAAGTCTTTGCTATTGTGAATAGTGCCACAATAAACATATGTGTGCATGTGTCTTTATAGCAGCATGATTTATAATCCTTTGAGTATATACCCAGTAATGGGATGGCTGGGTCAAATGGTATTTCTAGTTCTAGATCCCTGAGGAATCACTACACTGTCTTCCACAATGGTTGAACTAGTTTACAGTCCCACCAACAGTGTAAAAGTGTTCCTATTTCTCCACATCCTCTCCAGCACCTGTTGTTTCCTGACTTGTTAATGATCGCCATTCTAACTGGTGTGAGATGGTATGTCATTGTGGTTTTGATTTGCATTTCTCTGATGGCCAGTGATGATGAGCATTTTTTCATGTGTCTTTTGGTGGCATAAATGTCTTCTTTTGAGAAGTGTCTGTTCATATCCTTTGCCCACTTTTTGATGGGGTTGTTTGTTTTTTTCTTGTAAATTTGTTTGAGTTCATTGTAGATTCTGGATGTTAGCCCTTTGTCAGATGAGTAGATTGCAAAAATTTCTTCCCATTCTGAAGTTTGCCTGTTCACTCTGATGGTAGTTTATTTTGCTCTGCAGAAGGTCTTTAGTTTAATTACATCCCATTTGTCAATTTTGGCTTTTGTTGCCATTGCTTTTGGTGTTTTAGACATGAAGTCCTTGCCCATGCCTATGTCCTGAATGGTATTGCCTAGGTTTTCTTCTAGGGTTTTTATGGTTTTAGGTCTAGCATGTAAGTCTTTAATCCATCTTGAATTAATTTTTGTATAAGGTGTAAGGAAGGGATCCAGTTTCAGCTTTCTACATATGGCTAGCCAGTTTTCCCAGCACCATTTATTAAATAGGGAATGCTTTCCCCATTTCTTGTTTTTGCCAGGTTTGTCAAAGATCAGATGGTTGTAGATGTGTGGTATTATTTCTGCAGGCTCTGTTCTGTTCCATTGGTCTATATCTCTGTTTTGGTGCCAGTACCATGCTGTTTTGATTACTGTAAACTTGTAATATAGTTTGAAGTCAGGTAGCGTGACACCTCCAACTTTGTTCTTTTGGCTTAGGATTGTCTTGGCAATGCAGGCTCTTTTTTGGTTCCATATGAACTTTAAAGTAGTTTTTTGCAATTCTGGAAAGAAAGTCATTGGTAGCTTGATGGGGATGGCATTGAATCTATAAATTACCTTGGACAGTATGGCCATTTTCACGATATTGATTCTTCCTATCCATGAGCATGGCGTGTTCTTCCATTTGTTTGTCTGCTCTTTTATTTTGTTGGTAAGTGGTTTGTAGTTCTCCTTGAAGAGGTCCTTCACATCCCTTGTAAGTTGGATTCCTAGGTATTTTATTCTCTTTGAAGCAATTGTGAATGGGAGTTCACTCATGATTTGGCTCTCTGTTTGTCTGTTATTGGTGTATAAGAATGCTTGTGATTTTTGCACATTGGTTTTGTATCTTGAGACTTTGCTGTTGCTTAACAGCTTAAGGAAATTTTGGGATGAGATGAAGGGGTTTTCTAGATATACAATCATGTCATCTGCAAACAGGGACAATTTGACTTCCTCTTTTCCTAATTGAATACCCTTTATTTCTTTCTCCTGCCTGATTGCTCTGGCCAGAACTTCCAACACTATGTTGAATAGGAGTGGTGAGAGAAGGCATCCCTGTCTTGTGTAAAATGGATGTTAATTTTTAATCTGAGTGTAACAAGGATGAGTGTTTCCCATTCCTCTTAATCCTTGTTGATAGGTGCAATTAGAAGCCAATTTACAAATCCGTGGACAAGAAACCAAGGACAAAACCTCTGTAAGAGATCTCTTGTCCTGTATTTTGGGGGTATTTCTTTTTAAGTACTATTGCTAGTCATTTAGAATCAGATCATCCTTTCTTAGAGATAATAATCTACACATACTATTTTTTCTTTCATTTTGCTTGGTAGACCATCATATATCTGCTCAGCCAAAACAGAAGTGTCTCAAAGATGTTACAGTGCAATTGAGTAGGCTATTTTTTTTTTTACAGAAATAACTACTTTTCCTAAATTAAGAAAGTAGTAACACATTAATTATTTATTTCTGATGAAAATTTCATTTCTATTTTCTAAATTTGCTTTCTTCTTGTTTTTCTCTTTACTTGACTTCTTTTACATTGAATAAGTTTTCTTTGACTCATTGTTTTTTCCCCTCTATTAATTGGAAGTTATAAGCTTTATTTCTCTTTATTATTTAGGGGTTTTTATGGAAATTTTAACCAGCAAAGTTAACAAGATATTGATAACCAATATTTTACCCTTTTTCCAAACAATACAAGGACCTTAGGAAGCTTAAACTGATCAACCATTCTGCTGACATCTGCTATTATATTAGTTCTAATCTGATTCTTTCGTGTTCAGATTGAACATATTTTACAAATTTGTTTGCTTTACTTCCCATTTATTATTTATTTCTTCTTATAGACAGTCTTCTGTGGAGTCCTGTTTTCTTCTAGAATTACATATATTGTGTGTGTGTGTATGTGTTTGTGTGTGTGTGTATGTGTGTGTGTGTGTGTGTGTAAAGATCTCTCATCTTGGGATCAACATTACAAATAAAAACTTAATTTGAGTTACACATAAAATCGGAAGCCTGTATTTAGGAAGTCAAAATTTAAGAAGAATACGTGTTTAGGTGAGCTTGTTAATTATGTAAATAGTAAAATAAGTTTGAAACACGAAATTGTCATTTTTGTAGGCTAAAATTAAGTGTTACGCATTTCATATAACCTAACCTGTACATTTTTCCTCCTCATAACGTCTTTGAAATGTTTGCAGAAGCTTTTCTTACCTTGGGACCTAAATATACAACCTTAAAGATTAATCTAAAAAAGAATCTAGATCCTTTTTTATAGATAATAACTGTGATAGATTCCTTTCTGATATTTCACAAATTTTCTTAAGAACCCAGATCTAATTAGAAATGAAAACAAGTCTAAATGATTAAAATTTGGTTTCCTTAGAAAACAAAAACAAACAGACACACACACACACACACACACACACACACACACAAAGCCTCATCCCTGCAACACCATTCAGGGCCCACTTATTCTGAAAGTGCCAGAGGCCTGTCACCATTGTTGAAAGCTTGGCAAAGTTCAAAGAGAGCTTATCAATGCACAGTGAGATTTAATGTGCACTACTCGTTATCCTGGTGAGACCCTTTGTTAAAATAGTCAATTTCTATGCTGTTTGTAAGGTTATGCAGTTGCAATTCGTGGATGACTGCCAGAAATAGCCTTAGTAACAAAACACCCAGCATCCTTCTGTTCTCAAATCAGTCAATCATTGTGTAAAGAACTTTTTGATTTATGATGAATCTTGTGGCCAGTATTTTTAGGTTATTTCACTACATTAAGTCAACAATATGTTACTTCTAGGTATGTTATTATAAATGAACTCATTCGCATACATCTCTATACATAAACTTTTTATGTTATTGTTTGTCATAACAGGTGAAGTTGAATTTGTTAATTAAAAGAGTATGTAATATGCATACAAATAATAATACTAGCATTCTGATATGCTTTTGTATTCCCTCTATACAAATCATGGGCCACTTAAGAAACAAACGATCTTCACACTTTTCCTAAAGTAATTGGTGCAATGTTACAACTAAACACAGACGAACACACACACACATATATATGTTTATGTTTATGTTTTTATACTTCACATATGTATATGTAGAGTATATATGTATATGTGTATATATGCATATAGATGTTTATGAATACATACAGTTGGCCAATTGGCCCTCTTTATCCTTGGGTTCCAGATTCAACCAACTGAGGATTGAAAACACTGGGGCTAGGGAAGGATAGTTGTGTCTGTACTGAACATGCAGACTATTTTTTGCTTTTCATTCCCTAAGCAATGCAGTATAACAACTATTTACATAGCATTTACATTGACTTAATTATTATGAGCAATCTAGAGATGATTTAAAGTATACGGGAGGATGTGCATAGGTTATATGCAAATACTATATACTTCATATAAAGGATTTGAGCACCGATGAATTTTGGTATTCGACAGGGGCCCTGAAACCACTTTCTCCTGTATATCAACAGATGACTATACAAATATGGCATTTATGTGTGTACATGTACATTAAAAATAGTTTTAAAAGAATAAAAACATCTGGGTACAAAATAAGTATTTGAATAGACTAAGATTCAGTATTTTGTCAAGGACAACAACTCATGTTTAAATGTCAATATTAACTTTGATAACTTAGCAAGGAAATGATACATCTTTATTTGCTTTTTTTGTTGAGCTCTATTTTTCAATTCATTGTTCCTTAATACATTTGCATTCTATGTGGAGAGATAAACAGTCCATCAAATGTATTTTGTTTTTTAAAAGGCTTTGTAACTGTAACCTGTAGAATGACTCGGGAATCAGTCAAGTTTTCAAATCTCCCTCCACTCTTTATTTGAAGTGTGATCTTGGGCAACTTGCTTATGTTCTCTGAGCCTCACTTCTCTCACTTAAAAAAGGGCATTGATGAAAGCACATGCTTCATAGTAATGATTAAATGACCTAAAATGTATGAAGTGCTTAGAATCGTGCCAGGTATATTATATTATATTATATTATATTATATTATATTATATTATATTATATTATATTATGTACTAAATAAATGTTAGCTGTCATTCGTATTTTTTTCTTGATGGAAATAATAGCAAAATTTCTGATATAAATGAAAACATAAACTCAGGCATCTCACTTCCTCAACCATTTACCCAATTTCCCATGGAAATTATCAATAGAGTAAACAAGTAAAAGTTTGCATTCTCAATGGAATCTAGGGATGGAGCCTTCAAAATGTGAAGTTATTTTTTTTTCTATTTAGTCTAGTACATATAAAATTAGAGTGAAGGAAGAATAGAAGATTGGTAACCAATCCCCTTCATAAAATATCAGTGTGTCTGAGAATTACATGGGAGGCCAAGAGAAATTGCTATTTGTATTCCCAGTAGTGTTTTGTTTTAAACATTAAAATGATTCTGTGTTAATCTAAACACAATATACCTCACAAATTTATTACTATTAGATATTTTAAACAATTTTGAGACTCTCTGGTCTATTTAACTCTCTCTGTATTTTTATTTCCAGAACATGTTGAGCTCTGTTGACTTTGCTCTGACTTATCACGCTTTCTCTTACAAGTCATTCGTTATCATCTCTGAATTCTCAGTGTCCTCCATTATGAGTAATCTCCTTTCATTCCTAATCTTTCTTCATTATTTACTATCTTATTTCACTTCTCTTCTATTCAAACTGCTCATTCCATAGTTCTGCCAGTGCTGGCTGCTCTGTCTCTCACACTCCACTTATTTTAAGAGTCTGGTTCGGATTCTTTTCCCTACCTGGATTAAGCAGTATGTACTGATTATTTTACTGTTATAAACTCAAAAATCTTAGTAGTTTATACCTACAGAGATTGTTTCTTATTAACACTGCTTATAAAGCATAGGTCAGCTGAAGGCTCTGTTCCATATTTTCTCACTCAAGGACTCAGGCTGATGGAGCCACTACCACGTGGTGTGCTTTTACTTCTGAGAAGCGAAATGAGAGAACATGGTGAACTGCATACCGTCTCTCAAAAGTTTCTTCACAGAAGTGAAAGTACACAACTTCTGCTTATATTCCTTGATCAAGGTAAACCATATTACTGTGCTCAACTTAAAGGTAAGAAAGGAAGACAATATTCCATGTACACAAAGAAAGACAAAGTGGAATGTAGTTAAATAGCCCTAATGCTTAACCTATTTCCCATTGCTGTTTTAATTCATGATTTCTCTAGAACCCAGAAAAAATATACGCTTCTTTGAGGCTCATTTCTCTGGATATACCATTCCTTTCATTCTTATGTTATCACCTACTCACTTTCTGACCACAATTACATATGCACCACTTATTTTGGCAATGGACTCATAGCCTTTCACTTTAAGAGAGCCAATTTCATAATTTTATTTGAACTCAGTGTCCTTACGGAAGACTCATCCATTACCCTGGACTCTATGCTTCTTGGGTTCTTGAACCTCTCAGCCACCTAGTCCTAAAGTCACATCATAGTCATGATCATAACCTAAAGGACAGCAACAATTATATCAATGATCTGAAAATTCAAATCATTTCTGCTTGCTTATTAATTTGGTTGATCTCACTACATTTTTTTTTTTTACCCCATCAAACCCATGAGTTGGGCAACTGGAAGAAGCTGTATTAGCATAAAAATAAGAAGCCCCAGAACTCCAGAAACTGTGTGTCTTTATGGCCTGATACTCCTGCTTCGGGGTAGGAAAACTTGGACCACAGAAGTTCACTTTCAAACGGAAAGTGAAGTCTCACTATTTCAAGCAGTGAAACTCAAAAACTCAGCCAGACAGGCATCAGTGACATTTTGACTTTACATGAAATTGGAGGAAATTTTATCCACCAACCCATAGCCTAAAAATAAAACTGCTGACTCAATAGGGCCCTAGATTCATATGGCTTATTTTAAATACCTGGGTTTGATTAACCGACAAGTTGAAACATCATGTTGTCCCTTGGACTACTGTGGCTAGCTACTGTCAGAGCCAACTACACAAAACTAAAACTGACTGTGATCATTCTGGTTAGTGGGCAGAACTCAAGGCTATTCTTATAAGTCTAGCTATGATCCTTGAGTTGTTTCCAGTGACCTGAATATTTGGTTTGCTCATCAGACTGGCAGATTAAATATACCCTTCTTTGGGGTAACCAAATATAGAAAAACATTGTGGCTGCTAATTGGACAGTTTGGGTCACTAATGAGTTCAGAATCTGTGTTTATTAACTGCTATATTGCTCTTTCTCACTCATAACTTATCTCAAATATTCCATAAATCTTCTCCTAACCACTCCACTGATCTCTTGCTTATATAATTTATTGTGTTCTTATAGTTTCTCTGGGTATTTCTTGCTTCAAAGAATTGTGTATAAGCTCTGGGAGGGATCATGTTTAAATATCTTGATATTCCTACTCTGCCAAGTCTATCAGTGGATACTGATTGATAGATTCTGTCACATTATTTCACAGTCGAGGAAATAGAAATTTACCGTATTTTACTATGAGATATATTTATATGAACTCTTTTAACTAGTGAAGGGATGATGACTACCTTCTGAAATTAGGGATATTTAACATTTTTATAATTTTGTCTTTGTTCCAAGTCTTATTTTTATATCTAAACAGAAGAGTAATTTGATTATTACTTCATTTTATTCCTGGAAAAACTGCATGAACATATGAGAATAATAAGAATTGGTAGCATTCAAACATAGTAGCTAACAATATCCCACAACATATTACTTTATATTTGATATCAGAGATTCCATCTGAATTGTTTCAATTAGAATATATTTATAAAAAGGGAGCTTAGTTTTCCTTGTTTTCAAAATATACAACATATTGTCTTCATTTCAGCAACTAAAAATAAAGGAAAACAATCACTTAACTATTTACTCATTTCATGTCTTAGTAGTTTATTTTCAGAAAAGAGTTGTATTTGTACTGAAGTCACTCTACAAACTTAGGCCAAAGAAAACTTTTTATGGATGCATCTCAATCTTCAAAGTCTTAAATTTAATAACCATAAAAAATTTTGTGGACTTACTTTATTGTTTATAATTGTGTTTTATTTGATTAATGAAGTTTTTCAAGTACTTGTTTGATAAATATATAATAATATTACATTTTAAGTAATAGCCTTGTTTTGGTTTTACATATGTTCAAATATAATAATTATAGAATGTAACACCATATTTTATATATAGGTAATTATCTTTGGTAGAATAACTTTTTTCACTTTAATTATGATTTCAAAAGATGCTAATTACTTCAGAATCAAGAAACCAGTAATATCTAAATCAGAAACAGAAAATATTAGAAACGTTGTTTAGTGCAGCACTATGCTCATGAACAATAAAAATAACAGACATAGTAATATCTATTATAATAATAGAAATAATACATATTTGTAGTATTGATATGCAAGATCTCAGATTATTTTTAAATAAAAGTTTAGTCTTTTACGAATTATCACCCTGAAGAAAACAGGAAATTTCTGCATACCGATATTTTTCTAGTGAACAAAAGTAATTTGTCTAGTGCATTAAATATAAATTCCAGCTAGCCTGTGCAACATTATCAGAACACATCTCAAAAAAAAAAAAAAAAAAAAAAAAACAGAAAAATTGGCCAGATGTGGTGGTGCATGGCTGTAGTCTGACCTACTCAGGAGGTTGAGGTGGGAGGATCCCTTGAGCCCAGGATTTTAAGGCTGCAATGAGCTATGATTGAGCCACTGCACCCTACCCTGGGTGACAGAGCAAGACCCTGTCCCTAAAAATAAATAAATAAGTAAATAAATTTGTCTTAGTCCATTTTCACACTGCTGATAAAGACATACCTGAGACTGGGTAATTTATAAAAAAAAAGAAGTTTAATGAATTCAGTTCCATGTGGCTGGGGAGGCCTCATAGTCATGGGGGAAGGCAAAAGGCATGTCTTACATGGTGGCAGACAAGAGAGAATGAGAGCCAAGCGAAAGGGGAAACCCCTTACAAAATCTTCAGATCTCATGAGATTTACTCATTACTATGAGGACAGTATGGGGGAAACCACTCCCATGATTCAATTATCTTCCACTGGGTCCCTCCCACAACACCTGAATATTAAGGGAGTTACAATTTACGAAGAGATTTGGGTGGGGACATAGCAAAACCATATCAACATTTATTCCATGGAAATATTGTAATAATTCTAGTATAGAGAAATACTAACATTTATGAAGCATACAATTGAGAGTGCACAACAAAATCAGATTTGGGTGGGGAATAAAACAAAACTAAACTAAAACAGTTGATATCCTCCCCCAAAACTCTAGAAACATTTTAGACCCATAGTTATTCTGAAGACATCAGTTAAGATTATTTTTCATTGTCGTTAATGGCAAGTTTGGTAAGTTTACTCAATATTATTTGAAATTATTAGCAGGCTTATTTCACCATTAGCAAGAAGCAGGTGCTGAAGCAGCAGCTAAATCTATTACTGTTTTTTTAAATATAATTTCATATTCATGCCCTACAAGTGTGAGAGAAATCTCTGAATTTTATAACTCAAACTTGCCCACTTTACTTTCTGTTGGGCACTGTGTGGTAACTGCTTGGTTTGGTGAAAATGAACTAAATTCATATTTCTAAAATGTAAGTTTGTGTTTTTGTAAACTGCAAATACATATTAGGTTTTGTATAGTATGGAAAATATACAATTTAAACAAGTTTAATTTTTTCATATTTTAAACTTACGTAACTTTAATCTCATCAGTTTTTTCTTGAACAACACCTAGTGAGTGCTGACATAATCATATGCAATAACTTGTTTATGTTAATAACTAAAACAGTTAATCATAGAGATATTTATGAAACATTTTAGCAGTTATTTACTATTATTTATCATAGCAAAAATTAAAAATCATGCACATAAAAAATCTCATTTTTTAAAATTCTTTTTCATCCTTTTATATGATCCCAGTATTAACCATATAATCCAGCATTTCTCATTCATGCTGCCAGAGATGGAGACCTCAACAGAAACAGTGGGCTGAAGTTGTTGGAGAGATGGGAGTGATGAAATACAAGGACGTTTTTATTAAATATCCCTACCTTTACTACTGTGTGGTCTTTACAACAAAAATGACCCAACAGCTAATCTAAAAGAAGTATTTGGGTGAAAAAAATCAATGAAAATACAAACCTTAAGAGTATTCTCTTTGGCAATAATAATAATAATAATAATAATATAATAAAGGGGGTCCTGAGGGTAGAATTACCATGTGCAATAGTGGTAATTTTATTCATTCAAAAAATATTTAGTGACTACTCTGTGCCAGTCACTGTACTAGACACTGGAGTTACAGAATTGGGCAAAATAGTGAAACTCCTTACTCAAAAAGAACTTACATTCGAATACAAAAAGACTGACAACTGACAATGTCTGTTTATGGCACATTTCATGAAGAAAATGAAAGTACTGTATGGAGATAAAGAAGGATAGAATGAGAGTTCAGGAAAGACCCCTTTGAGTATTTGTCAGGCGAATGTGATAGCCACTATGCTCTGGAAACCCCATTGCGAAAGTGACATCAAAGCAAGCACACGAATGAAATCAGAGAATAAGCCATTTGTGTGTATAAAGGGACAAGCTTTCCAAGGAGAGGGAATAGCAAGTGTAAGGCCTGGAAAAAGGAATGTGTACACTCATTTGAGGATTAGCAAGGCAGACAGAGTTGTTGAAACAACAGTGAGAAAGACCAGAAGAATGATGGAACTAATGTTGATAAAGCCATATCTTGTAGTGCTTTGTAGGCAAACATGTTCTATGTCATTGGAGGATACTGAGCTGAAAGTGGTAATCTGGTATGTGTTTTAGAAAGAACCTTCTGGAGTTTGGATAGAAAAGAGATTCTAGTTGGGCAAGAATGAAAATTGGGGACCAGTTGGAGTCCACTGTAAGAGTTCAGGCAATGTGACTAGGTTGGTAGTGGCAGAGATGGTGTGTCATGTGTACAGAAGGTGAACTGTGTTTTCTTTCAAGTATACACAGAGACAAATTATTTGTTCACATTATGCATTGTGGAGAGTTTAGGAATGTGTGGTTTTACTTACATGTGACATTACATTGAATATGGATAATTAGCTTAAGTGTCTTAGAATAAATGTTACCAATTTATTCATATGAACTTACTACTTTAATTATTTTACCCATTTTATTAAGCATTTAACAACATCATGTAAAAGAAAACAACGTTTAGAACTGATTTCCCAGTGTTAAATTGCAGGAACCTTTAGAAGTATGCATAATATGTTTCACTGAGGAGATCATGTATTATAAAAATAAGATCATTATGTTCTTTGATTTCTGAAACTTCATAAATAAGAAAGCTTCACAACATATTCAGATTTGGAGTCATCGTGCCATTCATGAAGATATGCTTTGTTATCTAATTTTTGGTTTAAGTTTCCAGAAATTAGACCAATAATTTTTACCATTGCTTTATAAGATATAATCAGTAGATTGCTATTAGTTATGTAACTGTAAAAAGAATTAATCTGTTCTCTCTAGATGGTTAGTTCAATTGGAATTATATTATTGTACAAATAAATTTTATTTCTATAGTAAGACTAGAAAAAAGTTTCAATTAAAAATTCTCTGAGTGGTTTTCTTTGAAAATTTTAGTAAGTTAAATTGAAATTGTATTCGGCAAACATTTACTAAGCAGTTCCTTGGTGTCAAATTTTATCCAATGCCTTAGGGATGTTAGGTTCATTATGATTATAAAGATGAATAAGACAATTTGGAAGAGTTTCACATAGAATGGTAGAATATTAAATTAATGCTTATTAAGTTAATAAGATGGCTGCTGTGTAGGTGTCTTTGTTAGATTTCCAGGGAGGGAAACTTTACCATTCCCTCAGTTTAGTGTTACATGCTTTGATCGAAGGATATGCCTGCCGGCTTTCAAGTGTTTTTACTCTCACAGGAACTGAGACAATACAGTTACAATCATATGTGCATTCAAATTTCTCATATCATATTGGTTGACTTATATGTGAAATAACCAGAAATAACACAACATAAATTATTTGCTACATGTTAAATTACATGATTCTGTTTATAAATTATGTACAAATTCACTGAAGAGAAATTAATGTGGATAGAGTATTCAGGAGGAAAAGAACCAGAGATGTGTCTTATAGAATTCGAATACTAGAGAAAAAGAATATCATTTTGGGCAGGGAAATAACAAAGCCAGTAAAACAACAGAAATGGATATGATATATTTGAATGGTTGTACAGAAAAATAGTGGGAAATGAGCATCGTTAAGTCATCTTTGGAGCCGTACTTTCCTTAAGATCTCGGGTTTCGGGTTAGCTATTCTGTTTTTGTTTTTCATTTGTAAAAAGGAAATCATGCTACAAATTTTGTAGGGCTGTAGTGAGTATCAATAGAGATGAAAATCCTCCAAATAATATAGCACATTTTTGCCTCATAATAGACACATTAATGCTAGCTATTACTATGATACTCATTTTTCTTTCCCCTTCCACCTTCCCAATCCAGGGCTGCAAACACAAGCAAAATTGTTTTAATACCATATATCTACTAACTGAGGATATGGTAAAAACAACATATTGTTATTTAAAAATATATAATTTATTTTTTAGTGAAATTTTAGGTTTACAGACGAATTGTGCAGAAAGTAGACTTTCCTGGACCCTCTCCCTTTCCATTTCCATACACATTTTCCCCTATTATTAACAACTTCCATTAGTGTAGTACATTTGTTACAGTTGATGATTTATTATTGATACATTTATGATTAAAGTCCATAGTTTACATTAGAGTTCTCTCTTTGTGTTGTACAATTTTAATGAGTCTTGATAAATGCATAATATGTATCCACCATTATAGCATCCTACACAGTGGTTTCACCACCCTAAAATCCTTCTGTGCTCCACATATTCAGCACTATCTCAATTCTTTTGAATCCTTGGCAACCACTGATCTTTTACTGTCTCTATAATTTTGCCTTTTCCTGGATGTCGTATAATTGGAATCATAAAGTACATGGCCTTTTCAGAGGCTCTGAACTTAACCCTCTAAATTCTCTGGTGTCTTTCACTTAGCAATATGCATACAAGTTTCCCCCATGCTTTTTCATGGCTTGAAAGCTCATTTATTTTTATAAATGAATAATACTATTCCATTGTATGGATGTAATACAGTCTGTTTATACATTAAACTTGTAATGAAATGTCTGAATGTGTCTATTTGTATCCTTTGTTTTAAGTGGCTAATATCTTTTATAATTAAAGATACTATAGTATTAAATAATTTCTATTTTTCTCTTTCATATTTGGAATAGAATTTTTATTTTAAGCAATGCTAAATAAATTTTAAAATTTAATATATGACTATTCAATCCTATTAATATATTCCTATATTACAACTTTTTTGGAATAATGTAGCTGTGTTCTTTTAATATGTGTTATTTGAATTTTTTTTCTAATATTTTTTGCTGTATATGAATTAGAAATATTTTACCATTTTTCAAGAATGCAATATATTATTACCTATAATAATCATTTTATACAATAGATCTCTTGAACATATTTCTCCCATCCAACTGAAGTTTTATTTCCTCTTGACAACCTTTCCCGCTATCCCTATAATCAGCCCATCCCCTAGTAACCGCCATTCTCTCTACTTCTTTTTTTTTTTTTTTGAGACAGAGTCTCCCTCTGTCGCCAGGCTGGAATGCAGTGGTGCGATCTCGGCTCACTGCAACCTCCGCCTCCTGGGTTCAAGTGATTCCCCTGCTTCAGCCTCCCGAGTAGCTGGGACTACGGGCGTGTGCCACCACACCTGGCTATTTTTTTTTTTTTTTTTGTATTTTAGTGGAGATGGAGTTTCACCATGTTGGCCAGGATGGTCTCGATCTCCTGACCTCATGATCCGCTCACCTCAGCCTCCCAGAGTGTTGGGATTACAGGTGTGAGCCAGCGTGCCTGGCCTCTTCTCTCTACTTCTATGAAATTAACTTTTTAATATTCTATATAAGAAGAGAGTGGATGTAGTATTTTCACCATAAAAATGATAACTATGTGAGGTAATCCATATGTTAATTAGCTAGACTAGTCATTTCACAATGTATATGTACTTCAAAACATCATGTTGTGTACGATAAATATATAAAATTTTATCTGTCAATTAAAAAATAAAAGGTTACCACTTTATACCATATTCGCTTTTATGGTTTATAGGTGATAAAATTTTGCTTTTCATATGCCTAAGAGAAAGGAGGTTACAGAATGAAGTAACACATACATAAATTGTGCTGTGTAGTCAACCCTCCAAACACAGACAAACTACTACTTTATGCTGTTCACTTTTTACCTGAAGTTTATATTTATTAAAATACTACTGCATTAGTCCATTCTCACACTGCTATAAAGAACTACCTAAGACTGGGTAATTTATGAAGAAAAGAGGTTCAATTGACTTACAGTTCTGTAGGCTGTATAGGAAGCATGGCTATGGAAGCCTCAGGAAACTTACAATCCTGGCGGAAGGGAGAGGGGAAGCAAGTACCCTCCTCACGTGGCAGAGCACTGGAGAGGGGGAAGGGGGAAGGGAGAAGTGCTACACACTTTTAAACAACCAGGTCTCCTGAGAACTCTATCAGGAGACAGCAGTAGAGGGCTGGTGCTAAAGCATCAGAAACCACCTCCATGATGCAATCACCTCTCACCAAGCCCCACCTTCAACACGTGCAGATTAAAATTCAGTGTGAGATTTGGGTGAGGACATAGAGCCAAACCATATCAACTACTTTATTTCTGTTAACAAAGTTGTTCACTTTTTCAAACAATTTTTAGTTTCTCCCTTACGTCTTAGAGGAAGTGCTGTCTCCTTCCTGCAGAAAATACCCCCTCTGCCTGCACTCTACACCTGACCCTCTAGATTCTGAAAGACTGTAATCTATCAATCACTAGAGTTGTTTCTATGTATTTCCCTTTCCATCTGTGCAAATTATTGAATGAATGAATGAATGAATGAATGACTCTTCTATGATTCCATTGTTGGTTTTTGAGATGCATGTCATGGTTACACTCTAGGTATAGACTCCCACGGCTTGACTTTATACCCTGGTTCCAGTGATTAATTAACTCTATGAAAATGAACAAGTTTTCTAACTTCTCAAGGTTTCATTTTCCTTATCTGAAACAGGAAATAATAGTAGGATTATGTAAGTTTTATGGGGAATGTGACAATTCCTGTGAAGTTCTTAACATAGTGCTGTTGTACAGCAGCTACCTAAAGAATATTACCAATTCTTTTAAATTGGTATTTTCTTTGATTTATGAATATGAAATATGATGATGCTCTCCCCCAGAATTTTTAAAACCTTTTTCCTCCTAGTTTTTAGAGAAATGTCTTTCTTTCTCCATAGCTCCTCTCAAAGATACTCTTTCCAAGCATTTCAATGTTCTTTCCCTGCACACCACCAACACACAAATGCACAAAAACACACACAGAATAATATTGTCAACAAACTTAGAAAAGTTTCTTCGTTAAGTCCTTTGACATTGCCTGAGACAAGAAAACATGGAAGGATAATTTCATTTTTTTTATGTCTTTCTCTAACTCTTGACGGTGAACATTTTGTTCTTTACTCTTTGAAAGTTTTTACGTTTATTAATAATAAAATGAATGTAGCAATATAGGTTCTCATCATAGATGCTTTCATTATTTTAAAATATTATAATTATTTCTTACAATATATTAGAGCTTAAGTTCATCTTTGAAAGATAATTATAACCTGGTGAGTGAAAAGCATTACTAATTCAACATATTTAAGCTACCGCGGAAAATTAGCAACTTTGTGAAAATGGAAAAACTCATTTCCTAATGAGATTTAGGCAAGGCTGCAAGGATTTTCATTAAATAATATAAAACAAATTAGACAGATAGAAACAAAATTCAGAGGTAGTAAACAGAATCACACTGAGAGATGTTTCAAACAATATTTTAACTATTTAAAGACTAAAGTCTTTTAATTGTATTCTATATTTTAAAATCAGAAATCTCTTAATTCTCAGCTGTATAATTTGATGTAGTTATTATTACTATTATAATTTGACCAATGTGTTAAGAAAATAATATTAAATAGATTTTTAAAGTTTAAAATAAAAGCAATGATGAGAAGGCTAGTAGCATAATTCATGTACTGAGTGTACAATAATTTCTTCAGTTTTTTTATTCTATGAAGTTTTTTTTCTATGTCTACTTCCAATAAATGCTGATTTGCTAATCTAGAAGAACATAGAAATGATTAGTGCAATAAATCAGATTCTTTACTTCAGAGTAAGGAATGCTTTAAATTTTAACATAATCGTTACTGAGACAATTGAGTGTAAAGCCTTTGTTTTATTTAATTTGATTACTGATTTTTTCCTGTGACTGAAAATCAATTTTTTCTTTCTTTCTTTTCTTTTTTGTTTTGTTTTGTTTCTGTCTACAGAAAGCTGACCTTGCAGTTGCTCCACTGGCTATTACCTATGTTCGAGAGAAGGTCATCGACTTTTCCAAGCCCTTTATGACACTTGGAATAAGTATTTTGTACCGCAAGCCCAATGGTACAAACCCAGGCGTCTTCTCCTTCCTGAATCCTCTCTCCCCTGATATCTGGATGTATATTCTGCTGGCTTACTTGGGTGTCAGTTGTGTGCTCTTTGTCATAGCCAGGTAACATGCTCACTTTTGTGATTTTTTTGGCAATTGTTACCTCCTTTATCTAACTAATAATTGTCAAAAGTCACAATCAATTTTACTTTTTCTGTTCTTTATTTTCCACGGGGTGCTGAGAAATAATGAAATTTTAAGAATCACGTTCATGTATTAAAATGTACTATCCTGTCTTTGTGGGCAGAGAGCATGCTGGTTATGTCAGTAAGCTATAAGTGTTGTAGGGATTACTGTTTTCTTAACCAGAATATAAAAGCTTTTTAAATCAATAAGATAAATGAATCATTGCCTCACTTCGAAGATTTCTGATGAACCAAAACTAAAATAACATGTTTTACTAACTTGAGTTAATAATTCAGTTACAAGAAAAACCAAAGTACTAAAATTTAAAAGGAGTCCTTTTTTAAGGAACCAAGACATTTATAATAAACATTCTAACTATAAAAGGACTACCTTAGTATTCTACATAATATTTGTGTTTTTTTTCTTGTTTTTTCACAGAATAAATGTCACTACAAAAATTACCTTATTGTAATTGACATGTAGGGTATGTTTCAAGTCATAGGATCAGAAGATAAAATGCCAAGCTGGCATGGTGGCTCATGCCTATAATCCAAACACTTTGGGAGCCCAAGATAGAAGAATTACCTTGAGGTAAGGGGTTTGAGACCAGCCTGGTCAACATAGGGAGACTCCATCTCTATAAAAAATAAAAATTAAGAAAAACAAATGCCTAAATGAAAAATATATAAATTTTATATTTTAATAGTGGCCTTTAAAATATGTGATACAGATCAATCTATGTTGATGGTATTACTTTATTTTACTCTCGGAGGTGGAAATTTATAATCATGTTTATTTACGCCTACCTCACTATCAAACTTTCAACTGATAGATTATTTCAATATGATTTAATTTACTTTTGCTTTAATTAAGAAGATTAGTATTGTGCCTCAGGACTCTATTGACATGGAGTTAAGCCACATATTCATTATATTCTTCTAATTTTTATATATTTTTAAATATCAAAAAGATAACTGAATTAAAAATCAATTAGAATTCTACATATAATTTTTCATGGTGATAAAAATACCTATAAAGTGTACATATATATATATTATATATATATATATGTTTTGTGCTGTATAACCAAAATTATATATGCAGTGCCTTTTCAATTACATTACATGGATTCTTTTGATAAATTTATCAGTAAGTGTATTTGTAAAGAATTGAACTCATTTTTCAATAAGGAATTAAACAGTTTTTTTCTAATGAAGTAATGTATTTTTTTTCTAGCCATAAAAATCTTTAGTTCATTCAGTTAAAAAATGACTAAAATCAATTAGAAGTAGCATAATACTGGCCGGGTGCAGTTGCTCACGCCTGTAATCCCAGCACTTTGGGAGGCCGAGGCGGGCAGATCACAAAGTCAGGAGACTGAGACCATCCTGGCCAAAATGGTGAAACCCCGTCTTTACTAAAAATACAAAAATTAACTGGGCGTGGTGGTGTGCACCTGTAGTCCCAGCTACTTGGGAGGCTGAGGCAGGAGAATCGCTTGAACCTGGAAGGTGGAGATTGCCAAGTCAAGATCATGCTACTGCACTCCAGCCTGGCAGACATAGCAGGACTCCATCTCAAAAAAAAAAAAAAAAAAAAAGTAGCATAATATTTTTATATATTTGCACACAGATAATTTTTTACATATTTATGTGTAATTATTTTACAAATGCATTATTTTTGCCTAATTAGATATTAAGAATTGTGTTCTTCAGATAATTATTATTTGCATTTGCCTAAAACTATGTATTGGAAGCATATTGCCATATAGCATTTGAAGCTGTACAGTAGAGCCTATTAAAATTTTATGTGACTTTTGGGGTTCTCCCCATAGTAATGAGAATTTGGAGTATGAAGTTCCTAAAATTTTAGCTCCAGCTTTTTCTACCTTCTGTGAAAATAAAACAGCCTTCACATTTTTGATCATCTTTGGACCAATTACATCTTTTTTATAGTGACAGACAGAGCCACTCTAGTTTATGTGTTCAGAGAAATAAGTGCAAGAGTTTCAGATTAAGCAATTCAGTGGCTAGAAAACTCTTCAGCTAGCCCACAAGCCAAACAGAAAAATAAATACTCCAAAATATAGAAAAAGGCTTCCTTAATGTTTGTATGTACCCTTGTTTTTCTTAAATTAACAAATTTCCCAGGAGGATAGAAATAAAGCCTAGAGGAAAGTGTCATGAGACAACTTCGAGGCAACTGTGTGGGCATTAGTCAAGCTGAATTAGGTCTAACAGTACTTTTCTGGAGATCTTAAACACAGAGTTTTGGGTTACTTCACATTTGTATTAGGAAAGTTAGTTATTCCTAATTTTCCAAGCCCACAGCTTTTGAAGTTAGATTCAAAGCAAATACTGAAACATCTGGTTTCCCTTCTAGCTTAAAAAAGTACATTTGCAAATAGAGGCATATGGATGGATATGCACTTATCTAACTTTTCAAAATATTTCTGTAACTCACTTGATAAACCATCGTAGACAGCATCTGTATAATTATGGTAATCTGTGCTGATTTTACATGAAAGAAATTGAAGTATGTCATCCTATTTGAGAACATAAAGTCAGCTAATGTACCATTTTTTTTTTTACTGCTACTACTGCTTTTATATTTTGAAATGTTACTGTTATATTTTGTCATAGTTATTAAGTGAACAGATAGGAAAATGATACTATTTCACTTTCTTATTCCACAATTTCAAAACAAATTGCCTCATAAAAAAAAAGTTTAAAATAGTCATTTATGGGTGAATTAATAGATATCCCATTAAGTAATAATGGTAGACAAACTGTGTTAAGTAATATATAATATTAGAGATTCTTGGTAAAGTAATAACACAAGGATAAATATTTTCTGGATTTTCTCAGAATATTTTGTTCAATTTTCAATCTTAAAATAATCTTGTTTAAAATATTTCTAAATTTGAAAAAATAAAACTGAAAAATCAGATTAAAAGCAAAGTCTGAATATGGTCAATTTAAATTTTAAATTCTGAACATCCAAAATCAAATGAATTTGTTTACTTAAAATATACTTTGACGTGGTATTGAACTTTTACTATAAAAGAAATTTTTGATGTGCAAAGGCAAATAAAATGTTCAAGTTTAAATTGTATAATTTAATTGCCTTTGTAACTTAAATGGAATCCCTATCTGTTAGAATTTAAAATACATTTATTTTAATGCTTCCTTTAGCATTTTTATTTTACGTATCAAAAAAATTATGTCATGTCATATAGAGGTCACTGATATATTCATTGACATCATTGTTGATGTCATAATTATTATGGTATTTTATCTTTAAGTATATTCTTTGTCTCCATAACAATTATAGATAAAAGAAATATCATATTTCAAAAAATTCTTAAGTATGTATTTTATTTTCATTGAAAGTCACAGAAACAAAGGCATAAAATAACTACCACTTTAATAACAGATTTCGTATTTATTAATTATTGGAATTTACATAATATTAACTGTTAGGGAATTACGTAATACTTAGGAATAAAAATACTTTATCTCAAAACTAAATTATAATGAGTGATTTAAATATTGTCAAAATTTCTCAACATTATTAATTTTACTTTTGTTATGGTCATTATCTGATGTCGTTCCGGTTATTATTACTACAATTAACCCGCTCTATCTTCTGAGCTACCAAACCACACCTTTGATTGGTTGCGTTTCCTCTTTTGTTTATTCTATCAACTGCTCACTCAATTAGTCAAATAGTTGTTGAGCCTCTAGTAAGCACTATTTAGATCCCATAAAATATTAAAAATTTATTTCTCATTTATTCATTTATTTATTCAACAATATCTATTGGCTACCCATAAGTACTAAGAGTTGCGCCAAATGCTTGAATCCCAGAATGAACCCAGCTGAATATGTTACTTTCACCAATGACTCACAATCAGTGCATATATCTGGCAATAAATATCTATTACCCTTGAATAAATTTATAATAATTCTTAAATCATCTTACATTCTGTATGAATGCCAGGTATTTTAAATATATTTTTCTAAAAAATATCTTGTAATGTATATTTTGCTGGAGAGAAACATACAACTAGAAAGGAAATATGAGGAAGATTGTTACGTTGTCATTAGACTACTAGATTAGAAGCTTATTGAATATCTGCTCTACTATCATATTAATAATATTAATTTTATTACAAATTAAGATCTAATAATAATTGTTGGAATTTATGTTTTTAAAATTGGGTTTAAAAGTAGATTATTTTGTCAATGCCTTTTAAAAATTTCCCCTCACTCTTATGTTAAGAAAAAATATCTAAGAATACTTAATAAATGTTTTAAATGTATTTAACCAATATTAAGAAGGAGATGTATAGTGTTAGTTTTTGTCTCCATATAGTTTTATATTTTATGATCTCGTATAAGCAGTTGTATTATTATTTATAGCATAATGACATAATCAGCATGCTTATCTGAATTAGCTCTGAATGTTAATTAAGAGTAAGGATTAGCCTGGGATACTGCTTTCTAGACATAGAATGACCTTATCCCAAGATTCTAACGGTAGCTCTTTGCTGACAGAGGATTAGGAAGAAATCTTGTCCGGGATGGGTTCATACTTACTCAGATTTTCCCCTAAATGTTTTCCCCTCCTTTTTCTTTCTCTTTTCTTTCACCTAGGCATATGATTATAGAGATGGCAGTTAGTCATATAAAAAGTCTGGTTAGGGCAACCACCCCTTACACTAATAATAAAATATATTTTTCACCTTGCTTCAAATATTTATTTTATTAAACTAAAGCTACTATTGATATAATAGAAAATGTTTATAAAATGAGTCAATTAAAATTCCCATATATGTTAGATTTTTTTTTCCTTCTTAACCATATGTATCTCCAAGAAAATTGAGTTGTTCTGAAATTCAGTGTTGGTCTAGGGTTCTTAACAGTTTGATGTACAGAGATGAATAACTGAAGACCATACCTAGAAGAAAGGAATAATGGTACACACATACCCCTCTAACAGGATTGATGTAACCTTAATAATTGTTCACTAAGTCTTTGATAGTGCATATTTTATTTTGAAATTGGCATTTAAAAATACAAATAAACTTTGGAGAATAAATTACTATACCAAATTTTGCAATATGAGTACTATTACATAAAAATGCATTAGGCTATTTAAATGAACAAATGATTAGGGTCAAATAGAGGAGAAAGAGTAAAGGAAGGCAAACAGTATTAACTAACCTGGACTTCTTAGCTAGAAGAGTAAATCAAAGAATATTCAATGTGTTACATGCATAACAGTTTTCTAAGTTAAAAGAATATAGGCATTTTTTGTGCATTTCTGCATATGATTGCCTTTAATTATTTTTAGAGTATTAGAATATTATCTATTATATTAGTGGGTTAGGCAGCAGGGGATGGACTCCCCAGAATCTGCTCAACGGTTTATTATTTACAGTGACCACCAAGACTGTCTTAACATTATATTTTGGCTCTAACATGATCTGTGGTCACAAGATGAAAGGCTATTGCCTTACTGAAAGTCCTTATACTTTAAAAAATATTCTGTATTTCTCTTGGATCTCAGAGGTAAAGATGTTCTAAACATAGTGTTTTTGATGGTTTAACTGACTTTAGAAGACCATATCCAAAGTGCTTACATTAACAGCCTTGATCTCAGCTATGGACTAGCATGCAATAGCTTTCATATTTTTGTCACAGTGATGGGTGACATTTAATGTATGGTGAAGGACAACAATGAATTATTATGCACTTAAAAATAGATAACTGTATGGCCGGGCGCGGTGGCTCACGCTTGTAATCCCAGCACTTTGGGAGGCCGAGGCGGGCGGATCACGAGGTCAGGAGATCGAGACCACGGTGAAACCCCGTCTCTACTAAAAATACAAAAAAAAAATTAGCCGGGCGTGGTGGCGCGGGCGCCTGTAGTCCCAGCTACATGGAGAGGCTGAGGCAGGAGAATGGCGCGAACCTGGGAGGCGGAGCTTGCAGTGAGCCGAGATTGCGCCACTGCACTCCAGCCTGGGTGACAGAGCGAGACTCCGTCTCAAAAAAAAAAAAAAAAAAAAAAAAAAAAATAGATAACTGTTTTGCTGGGATGTTCAGTGTTAAACTAATCTGCTGTCAAAACGACTGTTGTTACATTAAAATGAAATACCAATTTTGCTGTTTGTCTTTGCCACAAACTTGCCAGCTTTTTACTAAAAAAAAAAACTTTCAGTTTTAACTTTCCATAACATAACTTTAGATATATTTTATTTTTAATGTCCTATTTTTTACTTAAATAAATTGCAGAAAAGCCTATTTGTTATTATTCCTCCCACTTAGCAATTTTCCTAAAATTTACTGAAAATTTAGTTTTAAATAAGTGCTGTTCTGCTAATATGCCTGTCAGATATGAAAGTGATTATTAAAATTGATTATTAACAAATATTTATCTAAATTATGGACCTAAAAGTAAACAGTGATGAAAATTAGATATATTTTCAAACTGTGGATTAAAATATTTCCATAGTAGATGAGGCTACTTCTGCATTAAATAGTATTTTTAAAATTATTATTTTATGTTATAATGTACCTCTTTATTTTAGTGATTCCAGTGGTGTTTGTGGTTGCAAGTATATGTGGAGTCACCAACCCAGAAAAATTTTTAATTTGTATCTTTAGTAGAACCAAACCAATTGAAACTAAGTTGAATCAATGACTTCTTTTCAGTTGTGATAAACATGGTATCAAGGTAATTGAGGCAATAGAGCTCTTGACTGAAAGTATCCGTGTAGGACAAAGAAGACAATTTAATCTTCAGAGGAGAAACCCAACATATTTTCCACCTCTCAATTTTTAAATTATGCCAGACATTTACAGGCATAAAAGATTTGAGAAAAAATTGAGTAAGACAAAGGCAATTTAAAATTAATGTGCTTTTTCTGTAATTTTCGTAATCAAATGCTAGTTGGCATTTTTTAAGGATAAACATGCTTATTTATTTTTTAGAAATCTCTACTTCAATCTACAAATTATTTTTTTCACATAAATATAATTTATTGTTAGGCCAAAATTAAGTATAAACGCAAGAGCAGAAATTTGATCGCCTTTCTTTATTTTTCAAGTTCTATGGATAAATTATTGGCCTCTGTATCCTTCTTTGCCTCCATCACAAGAATTGAATGGAAAGACTTCTGGAAGCAAAAAGACTTCCTCTTTCTAGTCATTTTAAGTGTTTCCACAGGAAAAATATCTTCAATGAAATTCTGAGAACTATGTTTATCTGTGATGATTTGTTTCCATTTAGAAGTTTCATAATGTCTAGCTCAGTAAATCACAAAATTCATTATAATAAGTTACAGTTTATGGGGTGATATGAAGAAACTCAGAGTGCTAAAACTTGAAGTTCAACGCTTATTAATTATATTTGCTACCAAAAAATGGCACCTCTGTTCTTAATCAATCCTTATGGACCATGTAATTGTATTTTACACACACACACACACACACTGACACACACACACATGCACACACATCTGATAAGAGCAACACAAATATAAAAAAATAATTTTTTTTAAAGATTTGGACAATGGAGTGTAGTGGGTTCTTTGTCAGTTACTGCTGTGTCTTTCATACATTTCTCACTAGCTAATTCAAGCTGAGAAGCTAATAGGACAAGAATAATACTGGTTTATCTTGCACTTTATTCTTTTTTTTTTTCCTTTCTTCTCTTTTTTTTTTGGACCAGAATAAATAATTTTTTGAGGTGTCTTTTAAGAACCAACAGGATAAGGAAAAACTAGCATTTTTTACCAAGTGATACACTTTTTCTTTTGTGTTTTGTTGTTTCTAGATAGCAACATTTTTCATAGCTGCAGAATACTGTGAATTGCTTGTAAGAATACACCTTGCCGGACTGGTCTGTCTGTGGTAATTCTCAAAACAAAATTTCACTTCTGTTTTCCATAGCCACTGGAAAAATGGTGCCCTTGGTCTTTTTGGAAGCTTTCTCAGTCAACCTGGGAAAGGTCTTCTCAATCTGAAACAACTATTCCAGCAAAATCAGTGGCTTTAACAAATTTCAATTTTTTAAATGAAATATTTTAATCCACAATGTCTAGTAAAGATAAGCGACAGCTTTTATATGAACATATAACTTGAAAAAGTGCAGTCTGTGCAGGAAGCCAGTGACATAGAGATAATGAAGAAATAAAGAATTGTTTACTAGGTATTTTTCTTTTCATTCTGTATGTCTTGATGATTAAGAGTACTGTGCTCATAAAAAGGCAATTGTCTTGAGAAATGTAGACAAATAGGTCAGTTTTTTTTCTTTAATGCCAAACATGACACTTAAATTAGTTACAATTTTACTTGGATAAAGCTGTCCTTTTGCTGTAAATTATTTGGGCTAAGAGTCCTTTCAAATGGATGGTTGTCTGTATAGTCTTGTACTAGAGTGGTGGGTCAGGTGAGGGACAATTGAGAGAAAAAAGAAGAAAACTAATACATATTGCATGTCAACAATAGCCAGGTTATATTTGAGAACTATAAAGAGATTCATTTATTACCTTTTTTTAAAATTAGTAACTGTGTGTTTTCATGATTTGATTTAAGGAATAACTACATATATAGCAGCCCCCAGCCCCTCACCCTCACCACAAATGAGATTAGAGATATTTTCTTTTTGTTTAATGCTGTTATTTAATACTTTTTAATTTTAACTTATTATGAGGAGGAATGTGACACTAAAGAAAAAATAAATTTAGAAGAAAATGGAAAACATATTCAGAAAATGCATTTGTATCACTTGATTTGTTTTGCCTATCATGTTAACTTTACCTTCTAGTTTTTCTTTCCAAAATTTTAGAAAAAAGAGCTTGGCAGTTTTTTTTTAATTTAAAGAATGCTCTATTAAATGTTTTTACTACATGTTAGTAGTATACGGTTTTACATTAACAGATAATTCCTTGAAAAAAATCCTTAGCTATACTTAAAAAGTATGTCTTTTTCTTTAGACTGCAAATAAGAAAGCTTGAAAACTATATCCAATCAACTGGGCACCTAGACAGGAGGCATTAGCAACCAAACGTGTAGATTTGCTTTATAAAACTAGTCTCTGGAAATGCTAACACTTTTTCCCTGAAAATTATTAGCTACGTGTATTAAAAGAATAAAACAACATTGTGAGTTTTTCTGAAGACTCAAGTGGTATTAGTATTGTTTTGATTTTTTCATAATTGATGAATATGAGGGAAATATCAATATTAAATAATAATGTACAGACAAAATTTTAGTGATAAATCACACCTTTCTTTATACTAAGTAAAATAATGCACTCTATCCAAATAATTAATGAGTAGGAGATATAGTGTCATCAACCGGTGTAACTTCATTCATTAGAGCACGTCACAACACCTTAACTGCTATAATTTTTTACATTCCATTACATAATTACATCATTCAAGTTAAACTCTTTTCATATCAATCCTGTTGGGTATACATATATAGAAACAGAGAGGTTTTTTTTTTGTTGTTTTTGTTTTTTTTTTTTTAAGAAAAAATATTGTGGCTGTCCTAAATAGTAATGGAAATTTCAATATCTTTGGATAGAAATATCTTGGTTGATCTATTTCATATATAATTAGTAAAACAAATGACAATGCAAACTATTCTATTAACTTTTAATATGTATAATTTTTCAAGTTGGTTCTTGCATAATAAAGGTGACTATGAAAATATAAAGTTATCTCTCTAAGAAACTTGTTGATTTTATACTCATTTTTGAAATTTTGTTTGGAAGCCCAGAAATTCACCTTTCATCCCTAATGACAGAAAACCATATTAATGAAGTTATTATATGTATTTGCCTTTCAGGCCTATAGTTATTATTTCTATTTTATTTAACGAGCATTGATTGAAACAGACTTTCAGTTTTAATACCTTGTAACCTATATAAACCTCTTTCCCTGTCTGGATATAACATAGTTTCCTGCTATTCTTTATGAGAGATGTTAAATCCTAAATTAATTACTTTTAACATTTCTCTTTCTTATGGGCTTCTGACCACACCTGAGATGATAAAATGAAATGAATGTATTTGCAGTAAATTTTCCTATTAAATGGATAAACAATATTTGAAGCAAAGGTGAAATTGTAGGTTTTGAATGTTACTGGCATGATAAAGTTATAAACAGAATAGGGCTACAACTGTCATCTAAGTTGGTTCAGAATATGCACCTGAATATTATTTTAACATGATAAAATTAGGTAAGTGTTTCCCTGCTTCCCTTACTATTATTGGTAATGGGGGGTGCTGGGAGGTGTATTTCTGTTTAAGTTCAGCAATTCACTAGACTGAAGATGTGTTTTGGAAACTGGTAATAATCTAGTGGTTTTACAAAACAAGAGACATTAAAAATAGAGAAAATTTTGCTTGTAGATGGGCATGCAAAAATGAGATTCATACTTAGAGAAATGTGTATTTATTTTAAAATGTTGATATTACTACTTCAATTTTCAATTAGAGCTTCAATATTTAGGAAGATATTAAAAATAATGTTTTAAATCATCCACCTAAGAATTTAAACATATTTATTTTGGGGCCAGGCGCGGTGGCTCATGCCTGTAATCCCAGCACTTTGGAAGGCTGAGGTGGGCAGATCATCTGAGGTCAGGGGTTCAAGACCAGCCTGACCAACATAGAGAAACCCCCGTCTCTACTAAAAATATGAAATTAGCCGGGTGTAGTGGCACATGCCTGTAATCCCAGCTACTAGGGAGGCTGAGGCAGGAGAACCGCTTGAACCTGGGAGGCAGAGGTTGCTGTGAGCCAAGATCGCGCCATTGCACTCCAGCCTGGGCAACAACAACAACAAAATTTATATTTATTTTGATATTTTAGTTGAAAGCAAAATTAATAAATGATTTCCAAACATACTTCAGTTGTTTTAGGTAGTAAACCATATATAGAATTCATATATATAATTTTTAAATATTTTATTGATTTGTTTGATACCATAAAGTGTCTATATTTTCAAAAGACATTTCCAGTTTATTTAGTGGGAATATAGAAAACCCACAAGTCATTCAGCTTTGTGAAAGATGTTATAAAAATTATTTTTATAGGTAAAATTTCTAGTAAAAAAGAAAACCTTATGTGCCTTATATCTTGATGGTAGATGTGACTATTTTTGTGTCATCCATATAATTGCATATTGGTTAATTCAATTTAAATGGCCAGATGATTTTATCCTTTCCAATGCTAGCTTCAACTCCTTGTTGGTAACATCATTTACTTACTAAGTGTCCTTGTTTTTTTGTTTTTTTTTCTTCTTAAAAAAGGCATAGTTTGTTTTATTTTTTATTATTAGAAATCTCTTGACCTTCTGACTTATCTGAGGACAGTCTGCCTGGAGCCTTTTAATTCTGGACCTACTGCTATTAAAATCCTTAGCGAGTTTATACTGAAGCTAAACATTTGCTTTTGACCTGTGATTAATTCAAATGTAAATCACTCTCGTAGTTCTTTTAAAATAACTACTTTTTAAATTTGGTATTTTATTTGCAAATAAATAGCTATATTGGTAAGAAATAATTTTTTACAAGACAAACCTATGTTTTCTTATGTAATATTATATGTGAGCCATTTTCCTTACTATTCTCAATTTAAAGCCACTCTTAATTTGATTGTACAATTGGGTGTTCTAGAAAAAAAAATATTGATACCCAGAGAATGGAACTACATGATAGCCATTGTATATTAAAAAATATACTCCAGTTTTGAATGTATAATTATAGTTTTTATTTTACTTTGACATTTGTAAAATTGCCTGAATTTATGGCAACCAATATTATGACTTTTCTTCAGAAATCTTATTATAAAATGATCAATAGATGATTATAATAATAATTTGTAATCCTGTAACAATCTCATAAAATAATAATCTCATAACACAATACGGAATAATCTTGGCTACATTAAATAAACTAAAATACAGTATACCGTTATAACTTTAAGTAATAAGAATAGGTCATAAGGATCTGTAATCAGCTTATTGATGAAGTTAATTTCCTATAACAAATATAAATTTTAAGTGGAAGTTAGAAGTCATAAATTCTAAATATGATCATTATTGTTTTTGGTTATCCATTTAAGACTAAATCATATTTATTTTTTGTTAAGATTATATATTTTAAAAAATTGACCACAATTTAAATTTGTTATCACTAACATATTACAAATCAGTAGAACTGATCATTGTTACCGTTTCACTAAGCCTTTCAAATTCATTTGGATCTACTAAATAATACATTTAATAGTATATCATTACAATGTTATGTACAAAAATCCTTCTACTTCACCGTGTGCATCTGGTAACTTTCTGGTACTAACACTACCAATTAAATAGTGTCAATAGTAATTCATGAATCATCTATAAAATTGGCTTAAAAATTTAACATAAATGATATTTATTATTCAGTGATGTGATGATAGTTTAATAATTGGCTATGGCAGTGAAAGAGGCTTTCCTTTGTAGCATTTGCCAATTTTCGTGGTTTAAATATTCCCACAATAACAAATATCAGACTACCAATGGGAGGGTCACCGAATGCAGATTTGGGAAAAGAGATGCAAAATTAGTTATTGCAAGCCAGAATGAGCAGGCCCTAGGATACCACTAATATGTAATATGTTCAAGAGAAGGGAAAAACAGTGAGCTGTAAAAGTCAATAGCAGGTAGTTCAGGTGGAACGTATTGACATACAGATATGCACAATGTATGAAGAAGGATATGTGGAAGACAATGACAAAGTCGTAGAGCCTTGAAAGCAAAAGTAAAACGTTAGGTTGTTATTAAGACAATTACAACCTCGGAAGCAATTCTAAACTTAAAGTCAATGTCAATTTGTCCTCTTGCTCATGAAAATAAGTTTATACCTAAACAATTAGCATAACATTTTTGCGTTAACTGCATATGATCATGTCTATGGACAAGAGAAATTACACCAGGAAGACTTTAGCTATATGATGTTTTCAGGGAATGAGTCATTGTGAATATTAATGTTTTCTTAATTATTGAGTTTTCAATACTAAATTACAAAATTTAACTCTTTACATTGAAAATTTTTTAACTACAACATATTATTTCCTGCTTATAATTTTTAATCAAAAATTCTAAAAGGAATAAAACTGTTTAAGATAATTTAGTTGCAATATTATAAACATCAATTATTTTTATCTGAAAGTTCAGTAATAGCTTCAGAGCCTGTATTAGAAGAAATAGTTTCCCTTGCAGGTAATAGGAAACTTCACGATGTTGTTTGAATTAATAGGGGATGATTGTGTTCATAGTCTCAAATTAGACAAGACAAAATTGAAACAGCAGCTGAAAGGTGTTATCAATGAACCTGGCACCTCTATCTACCTGCTACGTCATTCTTAGAGACTTTTATCCTCATAGTTACAAGATATGCATTGAAATGCCAGGCATTTTATCTGTATCCCAGGCTGGGAAGAAGGGAGAAAAGAGAAAAAGCAACCTACAGAAGTCTTCACCTTTTTACTCAGAAAGGAGATGCTTCCTCTCTGTATATCTTATTAACTAGAATTATTTTGCTTAGATAGCTCTAGCTGCAAGAGAGGCTGCAGAAATGCCTTTCTTTTATCTGAGTGTACTGCCACTTCAGTTCTTTTGTTAGAAAAGTGATATTATTGGGTATGTAATTGGCAGTGGCTGCCATAGGGATTTATTGAATTGTGAAGTAATGATTCATCATTCATGCAATTCTCTCAAAATTTTTATTTCAAGTGCCCATTTCTGAAATTTTCTTTTTCCTTCATTGTCATCAGTTGTCAGAATGCCTCTCTAAGCAGTATAACTACTCCCTTCTTGTTTGTTATTTTAAACCATCGTTTTCTTTAAAACAAGTTAATGAAACAGTAACAATGTATTAATAGTAAGTGCAAATATTTCACATCTTAGAAGTTCTGTTGTACCTTCTTTCTGGTTCTGGCTTATATTGTTGAAATACAAATTTGCCGAACTAGTGTTGTGTAAGAAACATGAATCATTACTCTAATATTTTAAGTGATGCTATCAAAATGTAAATTTTTAATGTTGTAGAAAATAACTCTGATTTATTTTGATGTGGGATATTTCGGTACATCAATGTTTTTCCCAACTTCTCTATAGCCATGAAGAGGTTGGAGCAAAAAAAATAATAGTTGGTAAATTGATACCCTTCATAATGCCCATATAATATAAATGCATCATAGCATATTTTAGGAGAGCTTTTACAAATCATCAGACACTAAGCTGTTTCTAGGGGAAAAATATCTCTATGATCAAATAAAGTCAAGAGAACTATGTAGTAGGGTTTTCTTTTAGGAATTCACTATTAACAAATTAAAGGCTCTGAAAATTCTTGCAATAAAGAAATCTGATTAGGTTTGTTGAACTAGCATTGCCCCAACACTTAGCCATGGGGCCTTTTTTTTTTCTCTGTTAATCTATTATCTCTAATTTTATAATTCTCTGTTAGTTAACTTTCTGAATCAAAGAAGTGAAGCATTGCTTTAGCATGTAAGTTCATTTCAATTTTTTAGCTTCATCATACACATTCTAAATTGATTAAATCACTTGTAACAAGACTAAGCATCTATTCTCCTGATTCCTAATGGAATTATCAGTGCTCATTTTGCTGATGTACATGGAAACATAAGATTGTGTCACATCTATTTAAGTGACAGTTTATGACTTCATAGAACTTGTATATAGATAACAATTTAAAGTTTTTTAAAAAATTACTGAAACAACATGATTGCTTCAATTTTTAGTATCTTCTTTTAAGAAAGTACATACCATAAATGTGTAAATTTACATTTAGTTATGAAATTTAAGACATTTAATGTTTTTAAAAAATGGCTGGTCTTAGGATAACCTGTTATTATTTATTTGTGAACTTGGTCAGAAATTCAAGTTTTGTTATTAATCAAAAAGATAATCATTAGATACTTAAGAATACATTTTCTAAATGCATAAAAATTTATGAAATAATTAGAAAGTTGGAAAAAATCCTCACAACCTAGCAAACAAATTCTCTTTTTTGATACTGTCAAATCATAATTTGGAAGCAAGCATATGATTAATGTAAATTCCAATTTTATTAGTATTATTACCTTCTGTGTTAAAGGAGAAAGTATGTTAGAAACAGTTGATAATTTATTTTGTGTTTATTGCAAGAATGAAATTAGTTATCTATTCTTTATAAATGATCAGCTCTCAAGGTGGATTAATTATTTAGATTTTAATTTCATCCACATTTGTGAAACTATACATTTTTTAATGTTGTAATCTTTTTGTTAGCGTCTTATTAGTCTAGCTTATGACAAACACTGTACAAGCAGAACTGAAAGGAGGTCATTGTATTTTAAATCTCATTTACATGTTAAGAAATGATACTTACTAATGTTCTACTTTTGGAATACAAGTATATAGTACAAAAAGCTTAAAGAGAAGTAGTGAATTCAGTCCATATGTGAGTCTAGAGTGTCTAAAACTTGACTGCAGTGATATTAAAATGGTCTGTTTAGAGACAACTAGCAATTTTTATCTTCATGTTTCTAGTTTGCTCATGTTGTGTAGGTTGGACAGGTAGCAATTTTGAATGGCTCATCTTAAAATGAATGCAATTATCAAAGGATTATATGGTCCATCCTGCAAGGCATTCACTCATTTTAATCTTTCATTTGCAGCTTTCTGACTCCTCTTATACAATCTTGTTTATAGTTAATGGGAAGTGTTATAGCTTAGTTTTAGCTTACTCCAAATAAAATATGTCGTTAGACAAAAGCTTCATAAATAGCAATTATTCTTTCTCAAATTTGACCAAGTGTTGTTTGTTTCTTAAAGTTAATAAAGTTATTTATTTAGTTTGTGATCATAACACACAAAACAGCATATATCCAAAACATTAAACCAATTATCACAACTTATAGCTTGATTGAGATTGTATAAATTCATATTCCATCCTAAATATTAATGTACTTGTTTTTTATTTAGTGATCTTTTCATCACCTAAAAATTATTACTACTACATCTATCAATCGTCTACCTACCTGTCTATTTCTATTCATCCATGCATCAATTTATCAATGAGTATTAGCGTATAAATCACAGTGTGCAAAATTTATTTTTTAATGTCTCTCTCATTCGTAATTTCTAATCTGTATGTATTTGGAATAACCTGCCAGTCACTATACCTACGTTTTCAGAAATAAAAAATGGAATTTTTATTTATTGTTTGATTAAATGGAATAGTACTACATAAGGCAATGAGGACTTTATGGATAAATACTCTGGATAATAAAAGTAGTTTTTACTAGAGCAACTAAAGAAAATATGCTGTAGTTTAATACAGCAACCAAAAATAGTTTTATTTTCTTAACTCAAATGTTAAAGTGCATTTAGATATTTTATTGTATAATGAATCATATACAAAATATTCAAAAATTCCACTCATTGAGAGAAATTAATGATTAATGTTCTACTTCTTTTGGAATACATGTACCATAGTATAAAAAGCTAGAAAATAACTAGTGAATTCAGCTCCTATGTGAGCCTAGAGTATTGAAAGCGTGACTGTAGTGATATTAAAATTGCCTGTCTAGAGACAATTAGCAATTTCTCTTTTCATTTTTGACCCAGGCAATTTGAAGGACTTGTGTGTGAAAGAATTTCCTGCAGATTATTAAATGTACTTAAGAAAATGTATTCTTAAGTATCTAATGATTATCTTTTTGATTAATAACAAATATTAAACTTTCTTGAATCGTAACTATAAAACAAGATCTGTGTGTGTGCGTGTGTGTGTGTGTGTATGTGTGTTTTTAAACCTTGGGATAAAGACTATAAACTCCAAAGACTTAAAACCATTAAATCCGAAATTTTTTAGTACACTCTCACTAGGAAGTGTGGAGAAATGCAAATGTAATGCATGTTCTGTCTAAGTGGAGGGATTTAAAATTTAATATTGGAAAAGGACAAATGTACATGGGAAGACACCAGATACTATTAAATTAGTCCACCTGAAGATAGCACTGTAAAAGGCATAAAAAGCAGGCTCAAGAAGTAGTTAATAAGAATGGATGGCATTTCAGTGTTGAGAATTGCCTGCAGAGGATGTAATCCTAATGATATATTTGTCTAGAATGTATCTAAAAACAATATACCGGAGTACAACAAGTAGCAATTTTATTTGTAGTTTCTGCCTCTATTAACCATCTGTTGTCTACCTGAGATTTGATTTACTGACCTCATAAATACTAGTCCGCACTAGAGTATGGTAGCACAGCAAAGAACAACAAATTGTTGTTGATTGCTATTTTTCCTCATATGTTATTTTACAAACTTATCACTTGTTGCATAGTTGTGAACTTTTGTACAAAGGCAAGAAGCATTATGAATAACACAGTAAAATGACTACAATCTTAAAGATTTTTGCTAACAATTTCTCAGAGATTTGTGGTATAAAGCTGATGAAACTGCTGAATGTAATTCTGAAAATCTTCTGGTTATGATATGTTGAAAGCAGAGGTATAAAGAAGTGTGTCAACTATACAACATGTTAAGGAATATATATTAGATATATAACATTTAAATAAGACATTGGGACATAGTTATCTTACTTTCTAATACAAAGTCTTAAGTTCTTGCAAAACTTTTAAATAGACCAAATTAGGTTAGTAGAATGACAAGAATAGTTTATAAACATCATCTGAATGCTTTAAGACATTTAGGGAAACTTAATTATGTGAATAAAAACTATAAAATTGCATATAGCATTTCAAATAACCTATGGAGTTCTAGGCCCCTGTCTGATTAAAAAAAAAAAAAAAAAAAAAAAAAAAAAAAAAACGGTGAGCATATCATTATTGGAACCTTATGCTTAAATGAAGAAGCTGAAATTTAAAGAAATAAGGTGACCTAACAAGAATCCATATTTAATCATAGAACTGGAGCCAGACTGGTGACAGCCTGCAGTGCACCACAGCACAAAGGCAACATGTAGACACCCGTTGACAGAACTTTACTTTCACAACTGTAAGTAAAGTTCAAAGTTTAAGTCTTGAGCATGCAGAACTTTAACACTTGTAGCTAACATTGAGTTTTGCAGTTTTTAAAAGGAATCTGTTTCTTCATAATATTTAATGTTATTTTAGGTATTAGGTTATTGTTTTTTATCTTTTTTTCTTTCTTCTTTTAGAAGATCTTAAAATGGTTTCAATCCATAAAATATGACTACGGCATAAACTTTAGAGTTCTGTCAGCTATGTCGTGTTTAGTAATATGCTACCTTTTAGTTTTTCACTTATTTCCTCATTTATCCTTTAAGATATTAAGTAGACGCTAATCTTTGTGCATTCACTCACTGTTTTTCAGGGCCTTTGGAATTTTCTCCCTCCTCTCCCCTTTTATCTTCCTCCTCTCCCCTTTTATCTTCCTCCTCCTTCTTCATCTTCTGTAAGAATGGAGGGCACATTTCCGAATTTCCTCTTTCTTTCTCTTCCTACTGTTTCTGTAGTTACTGATAGGAGCTTTTCAGCATGATTTGGCCACTGTTTTTTCAGTCCTTCATCGTTCTGTCCGAGCTGTCATTTGGTAAAGATTAAATTTAGAAGAAATTTTTTTTTTATTATATTGTATTTGGTTGTTTTAAAATATAAATAAAAATTTGAAGCTAGACTAGATTTAATAAGAAATTGTTGAGTCATTTTATTATGTGCAGCTATTAAGTTGGTGCAAAAATAATTATGGTTTTGCCAAAAGTACATGAAAATTAATGGCAAAAACCACAATTACTTTTGCACCAGCCTAATATTTTTACATACTAGTATTTATTGAACTTTTTCCTTATTATCCTTCATGCAGTTTAAATAATATATGAATGTTTATATCTAAGCTAGCTTGAAGGAGATAAGATTTTTGTTGTAGTCAATTTACCTATTCTTTGATTATTATCTCTTTTTAGTACATTACAGATAAATATATTTACCTATAATGCTATATTTATATAAAAATTTTAGGACCTATAAATTAATGTTACCATAAAAAAGATCCAGGGAATAGAAAGAGAGTAAATAGATATTAGAACTTACAAGAAATAGGAAATAATTATATAAAATAATGTAGGCTAATTTATTAAACTTGCTGTCTTTCAATTAATAAATTTGCAAAGTGTAATATGTTTAACAAATGAGTGCGTACATTCAAGTAAAAATATTTCTATGAAAAGACAGATAAGATAGGAAGAATAAAAATGGAGATATAATGCTCATAGAAAGTACATTCACACAAACTAAGGCAAATGAATTATCAATCATATTGCGAGCATTATAAAATTCTTTTGGAATGATAAGGTGTTTTTATGCCCCTCCCTTGTTTTATACATAAGATAACTGAGGCATTGAGTGGTTGAAAGACATACTAGAGATCACACAGTCAAAGATATGACAGGAACTAGATATAGCGCTCTCAGCTAGTATAGACATTAAAGGATTCTCTTCAAAAAAATCATTTTAAACAGTGTTTGAAATTACTGGTAGAACCAAACTTCAAAGTGAAAAACACAAAGGTTATTCTGTAACTTTTATTAAGGTACTACCAGCTGTTACACAGGGATAAAATATTATTAATAAGTATAAAAGAGATTTTCATGGTAAATATTTGGACAGGTTTTACTGAAGTACACCAAATAAGAAAAAAAATATAAACATGATTATTGTTATAATGTCCTATAAATCTCTATAAATAGGGACAGGAAGGAATAATTTAAATGCCTGCAATATATACAATGAGGGTTTCACAGTGAGTAAAAAATTTTTGGATGCTGAAGGAAGATAGGTTTTTTTTAAAAAGATCTTTTGGGATTTAGGGAAAAAGAGTATCTACTGCTATAAGAAGTTGGAACAGTTCTATTTGTTTAGTGAAGTAGATAGTCAAGCTTGAGATGAAAAAATATTTTGAGAAATTAAATTACTGATAGCTCAAAGAAATGAATAGTCACAGATGGACTTCTTGGCCTTCTTTCATGAGCACATTTCCTATTTAATTGGCTTTGGATAAGTAAAGCTCTTCAAATGAATAAGAAATGCAGAAGAAAAAAGCATCCTTGGGAAATGTATAAAATATGTTCATTGCCTTTTTGAAAAAAATAATGATATGTGTATGTGTGTAAGTGTGTGTCTGTACATTTGTGTACATATACACACATACAGATATATACACATTGTATAATGCAGAACGCAATGAATAGATATATAGATATAGATTAATTCTCATTAACCAGAATTCATAAACAATTCTCAAGGGCATTAAGAAATAATGCAATTTTTAACATCTACATGTAGAGAATAAAATATTTTAATTATGTAAAATAATATAACGCAGCACTATCAGAAATAAAAATCTGATAAAGTCAGAAATGTTATGAGTTTTGAGAACAGATAAACTGATACAATTGTTGTAATGTATAAAATCTCTTATTTAGTAATTGTTTTAAAAATAATGTATTATTAAAACTCTTATTGTATGTACTTACAGAATTTGAGTATTAAACAATCACTTAAATTATTTTAACTATTTTTATAAAGAATCAGAAACATTTAATAAATATTGGCAGTGCTATATGTTTCTACGTTAAAAATAGAATGTCTGATTATAATCAAATTCATCAACATGCTGTATATGCTAAAGAGTTTAGTCAGTTTTCGCACTAAAAACTACTATCTGCAAGTTAAAATATTATAATTAAACAGTCATTTTTATGACTGTGGAGCAATGTGGCCCACGTGACTAGGAGATTTTCTTTGGTTTTTTAAATCTTGATTTTTAAATTTGAGTCAATTTTTACTAATTTACTATTATACTCTCTACTACTACTACTATCTACTAATTTACTTTTATCTCATACATCTGCCACTCTTTGAATCTTCTACATTTTGCATTTATGTTAATCTAAATAAATGTTAATTTTTTCCAAATTTGTTATGATTTCTGTATAAAGTTACATGTCATAATTTTCAGATTATTTATATTGATTGACTAAAATGAAAATTCTGGGATTATTTAAAATGTTCCTTTGAGTATATACTTTCTTGGTTAGAAATAACTGTACTCCATTTTGCCTTCCTGATCTCAGATTTCCAATTTGGCCTACATAATTTGGGAAATTAAAGCTATTTTTTTTTACTCACAAAATAAATCACATGTAGCATATGTGGCCACATAGTCAGTGTTGGCATTATACAAGAGCCGTCTAATTATATATCATTGTATTTTCAATAATATATTTCAAAGAAAAAACACTGCATGGATAAAGATGCAGAGTTAAGAAAAATATCGTAGAATAAATATAAACATTGAAGAATAGAAATAGACATCTTACAGTACATTTGAAAAAGAAGAGGTTTTAGAGAAAAAGGCTTGATAGTCCTGGTTTTAATAAAATGTTCAAGGTATGGTTTTGGCCAGACAAAACATATTTGCGACCTGAATTTATGGCTTCTGTTTACAAACCTTGGGAAATCATTAAAAATCATTAAAATAACTGCATATTCATTTTTTGAATAGATTAGAAATATAGTATTAGGTTGCTGCAAAAATAATTGCAGTTCAATGGCAAAAACTGCAATTACTTTTGCAGCAACCTAATAGAATCTCATCTATGACCTTCCAAATTGACTTAGCTTATTATACATTCTAAAATGGGAAGTAAGTCTCAGTGAGTAGATAGGTTGACTGATGAGAAGGGCTGCAGGGTAAATATTTAAATGCTCATAAAAAGCTATTTATTAGTGATGAGGTTCACGGTATATTTGTTAAAATAATTAGTAAGATGATCTTCTTTGTAAATACTATCAAATTTATAAAGTACCTGCATCCAGACAGTAGAATATGCTCATATTCTAAAAATTGTTCTAATATTAATAAAGTAATTTGTCAATAATTCATTTTCTGATGTTGAGAAAATATGCCAGATGCTATTATACTTCTTGATAATTAAACTACATAACAAGTCAGAACATTAATAAGGTTTTAAAGCCACCATTTTTATACAAACCTGTTATTACTTTATCCCTTCTTAAAAGGTATTCAGTTAATCTTTGAGTTTCTCTGTAACAATAGTGGCTTTGAATCAATATGTATTTCAAGTACTACATTTGTAGCTCACTTTGTTTTAATATAAGGATATTTTGACTCATATTTGCAAAAAAATTAATTGAATCAAAGCCAATCTGTTTTGCAGTAAAATAAAAGCTCCAAAAGCTCTAAACATATTAGTGATTTGTACATTAAAGCATAAGATAATTTAGGTATAAAGTCCAAATTAATCTAATGTTTGCTTTGGCCATAAGTAATAACATAAGAAAAAATATATTCTTACATTCTTAAATTGAAAGGAGATAGAAGCCAAATAGTTAAATATGAATGTCATCAGTTCAAATCAAGTGTTAGCAATGTGTAATTTTGTGAGGTTTTTCATTGGTAAATATATAGTACGTATTTATAAAGAAAGAACATAGATCTAATCATACTGTATATTTGAGCATGTTGTACATCTAAATCATATGACTTTCAGGTGTATTCTCTGTTTTTCATTTTATACAAATAAAATAATAGATCTGCCTCTTAAAAGATCTTACCATTTATCTTGAAATTGAAACAAAGAAGATCCTTAGAGAGCTACACAATGCCATAGAAATTACAGGAAAAGAATTAGGTGACTATAACTAAAGGGGGTCACGGTAAAATAATATCAACATACACCACACACACACACACACACAGATGCACGCACGCACACATACACAAGCATTGGCTAATAATTTTTCAAGTATCTTTATCTAAGATAATTTTTCTTTTACCCTTCAGTGGATTTACTTCACATATATGTATAGTGGCCCCTTAAAGAGAGGCAGCCAAACAAACACTGCATTTGTATTATTGCTTTCTTATTTCTACCATATAAATGTAAGGGCTGTTTTGTCTTCTGTTGGGGATACAGTAAACAAGGGAGAAATGAGCTGCTAAGGAGAGGATAAACTACATCTGGAAAAGTCAGAGCTAGTTTGAGATGGGTAAGCATGTAATGAGAGGAAGAAAGACGGAATAATGAATGCCAATCAGGAAGTTGGGGCTACAGCCAAGAATTTTAACTGCAGCCTCCCCAGCAATATGAGGTGCCTGTCACAATCACAAAACCATTTGCCTCATTACATGAATGGGTCAAATGATCAGACCAAATTGGTATTATATTTCATCAATAGATTCTTGATTTTTACTGAATCAAGAATATTATTATTTATAGTTTTATAAAATTCAGGAAAATAAGTATCCACTCTTGTAAATGTATTTGGGTAGCTTTATTGTATCTGCTACTGGTTCAGAATGTTTTATTTTGGGAGATGCTGACTTAAAGATTATCCTAGACAGCCTTTAAACTTAAAGGTAATCATTATTTGTAACACTTTGATTTCTTTTTAATCAACTATTTTAACATTGCCGTTCCTTTACGTCATATTGAATCTTAACTTAGTGGAAGCCCCTATTCTAAAAAATTTGCCTTTAATACTATTCAAATAATGGTCCCATCCAAAGTTCTCACAAAACATTCTTTGTTTTCTATGTAAAACAACATTCAAAGAGTAAAAATAACTTGAGAACATTTAGTCCAATATGATCATTTTTCAGGGAGGAAAAGTGAGGTGAAGTGACTTGTCTTATTACACAAAAATACACACACATAATTTAAGTTGAAAATCATGAGCTTTAATTGCATTATTTTTACAAAGGTTTTACAAAATCCTGTCCTGCTTAAGTAATTACCCTTGTAATGTCTACCCTTACGAGTGAATAGATAATAAGTAAGGATATATTTTCAAAAAGATAATAAACTCGTGGGTTATCAATTCTAGAAAGAAGCTTTAATGATTACCAGGGTCAACACACACACACACACACACACACACACCCCGAGAGAGAGAAATCAGCACTATAGAGAAGACTATATAATCTGTTGTATCAAGACAACTATCAATTATATTTTTTGTTGGGTATACGGCTAACTTGCACAGACATCCTAAAACATTATTTAAAAAAATGGTTGGCAAATAGAACAAGAAAGTAAACTTATGCTGGTAATCAGAGGAAGAGTAGAACCTTTAAAAAAATCACTTTCAAGGCAGCAAAAAACTCTAACAGACTCTCTTAAGAAGCGTTTTAGCTCCCACTGCTTAGCATTACTAAGTGTGAAAGGGATTCCCAGTCTCAGGCCTACATCCCTGTCAGCTCTTAGTATTTACGTGCGACTCCTTAATTCATGCTCAAGGATTATGTTATCAACAATGATTACCAGTGGTGGGAAAGCCGGGCTTGAAAAGGCTGAATAATGGCTAAGACTTGCTTCTCTTCGTGCACATTTAAAAGCAGTGCTTTCATTGATAGCCAAAATCCTGCTAACAGGGGTGGGTATTATTGTGCCTACTCCTCGGTTTCATGAAGAGATCTGTTGTTTCTTAGAATTTCTGCGCCACCTCATCTAGTTTCATGTTGTTTTTCCTTGTGTCATTAAAAAATACCTTGTTCCCACTTTTTCTGAGTGCTGTTTCCACTGAGGCTGGCCGTCCAGCAGTGGCCTGAGATTCTTAATATTTCTCTTTATTTTTTAAAGGAAATGCATCTTATGAGGTAGTGTTTACAAACCAGTCATATTTTAGATCCCACCACTCATTCTGTTTAAGAAACTTGCACTTAAGATGACAGTAATACAAAGCTCATTTAAAAATTCTTTATAGGTTAATAATCATTCTGATATTTTGTTTATTTTTCAGAAAAATATTTTACTCGATAAAATATAGAAATTGTATGATTCTGGATATATTTTATTTTTGAATTTAAAGCAGTAAGATTGATTCCGTCAGTAGTTTAAATACAGAATAAATCTGTTCAAGAAGTAGATCACAAGAAAGACAGGTAGACTGGGTAAACAAGGAATTAATACAAATACTCTTTGTCCAAAGTGTCCAATATTTACTAGCTATCAATATTACTCCATTGCTCTTGCTTAATAAAATACACACTGAAGAACAGATACATTTTAGTGATTGTTTTATTAACTCTATAATACCTCTATTATGCCCAAGGAACTCCTGTGTGCAATTTATTAAAAAGCATTAGTATGATAATTATTCATTGAAAAAGCAACTCTGCTCTGAATCTTCTACATCCACTGGCATCTACATTCTACGTAACACTGAACAAAGTGCTAAAGAATTTCATGTTTCTGTGTATATGGACCCAATGAAACAATAGTATTTTTGAGCACTTATTCTATTTTCAGTATTGTTCTAATGCTGTAAGAGATGTAAAATTAAAATGTCATACTTCATTCATTTAATCTATTAATAAGTGAATTAAGGCTTTAACATATGAAAATGATAGCAAATGGACAATAATGAAGTGAGCATTTTAGGTGGAGGAGGCTAAAATAAATATGGAATAGCATATTTACCTTTCAAGGAGTGTATCATCCAATAAGTAAATTATGCTTTAAAATATGAGTAGAATATTAATGAGCTGTAATAAAGGAAAATGTTTCCTGGGAAGAAGAACATTAACAAAGTATGGAAATCTTAATATGAATGCTATGTAAGATGTTATATGAGTGTCATGTATGAGATTTTTTTGGTCTATTTAAATAAACCATAAGACTCTTGTTGGAGCATAGTAGAAAAAATGATATGGCTCAGCTTTCTAAGGCCATGAATATTGGGCAGAAGAGGTTAGAGTTTATAGAAAAGAAATATTGGGTTATTGCAGATTCTTGATCAATGAATAAAAAGTATTAAAGTTTAGAAGATTTACTTAATAGTCGTAAATAGAAAAGACAAAAGAGATATAGATGAAAGAATCAAAAGATTGGGAGATCTGTTGGTTTGGAGGTAATTAGAGCCCACCAAAAATTGTAGTAATAAGCGGAGTGTGAAATAAAAATGGAAAGGCAAATTCAGGAATTATTTTGAAAAAAATAGGCAATAAACTTTGGTGATATACTAGATGTGGATATTTAAGAAAAAGAAAGATAGATGATTTTAAGAATTCTAATCTGGATTGTGGGACAATGCTTGGATTACCTGCCACATTGGTTGAATATAGACAGGTTGTCAGTTTGGTATGGAGAGCATGATCAATTTGATATTGGTCATGCTGAGTATGAAGTATAGCGTTACCCCCAGTTACATCTATCTGTGGTCAGATGTAATATGGAATGGGTTGAATACTGGTGAGATACCAGTGGACTCAGCTATATAGATATTCTAGCTAATCCAAAATCAGCATGGGGCTATTCCAAGAAAAGAGCAAATAGGCCAGCTGTATATTAGTATGGATGATAATGACTATATTAAGAATCTGTCGACATTATATAGTCCTTGCAATGTGGGAGTTACTTTGGTTTGGAGTGTGAGTCGTATTACTGATCCTGACGATGTGTTGCCCCCCATCACACCCAAGTGTTACTCTTTCTAATTGGAAACCTTTTGGCATAGTGCTAACTAGCTAATATATTGCATTCACTTTTATTTACTCTTATCAAATGGGATTATGAGTGTACGATATCAGGTTTCTTGAGCTTTCAGTTATATTCAATTGAACCAAATATATTTACATTCAGTTGTGTTTATTTTATTTAAAACCGTCTTCCTAAATTGTAAACTTGTATATTATTTCTTAGCTTACATAGAAGTGTTTTCTAAATGTTTTATTACTTTCATTCCTTTCTTAACCATAGTTTAACTTCATCCAACTTCAAAACATCACCATATCATTTTACATTATGAAGCCTTTTACATCTAAGTATAGAAAACGCAATATAGCCTTAACTAACATCCTGCTCATTAATGATTTGGAAGGTAACTGAAATTAATTATAGCTAGGAAAATCTTGTCCTTAGAAACTAACTCTAAAAGTACTTAAATATGTACAATTAAAGAAAAAATGATACGGGCTGTGTGACTCAAAACTAATGCACACACAATTAATTTTTTAGTAATACAGATAATTTATTGAACAATAAAAAATATTTTGGGATATATGTTATTTATAACTAACAACAGAAGATGTGTAATAGCAACTGATAACAGAATAACAACCATTCTTATTTAAAGAAATTGCCATGTAGGTTACATAAACTACGTATTTGAAATGATGACAATAAAAATTTTCAGGCTAAGAATATTGTTTATTATTCATTAAAAAGTAAAAAATTAAGAAAAACAAGCAAACAAATAATAAAACCTAAAAGTGAAGTGATACGTGCTGAATATAAGAAGATCACACAGTTTCACAGGATAATTTGGTATGTTTGCAGAGCATGCCACTGAAAAGAAACCTTTATTTTATTTACTATGGAATAAAACAGTATTTTAGGAAATTATCTCTATTTCTTAGACTTGTAATAACATTATAAAAGATAACTGAACAGACTAAACTTCAGGGTGGCAAGGATATTTTTACAGAAGATTCTTGTAGTGAATCCTGGAGTTTCATATGGATATTATAAAAGAATTTAATGGCAGTGTGTTTGATATGGTGCCTTCCCCAAAGTTATATGACATTATATTTGATAATTGTTTACCGTAGACACATACAATGTTTTAAGCTTACTTCTTAATATTTTATTTTCTGAAATCAATGTCAATTAAAAATTAATGGTTTTGAAAAATAAGCAATCTATCCCAGAAGGTATTTTTCCCCCTCTCTTCTAATATGTTTTGTTAAATTCCTTTAATTTGATTTATTTCATTTGAGAGATACTGTGATGTTTCAGAAAAATTGCTGGGGCTCTTGCTTTTAGTATTTCTTCATGGATTTAAAGAGATAACTTTTTCTAACAGTGGAAAAAATAGCAATATTCTATTCCATGTGAAAAATAATTCGAACTCAGGTGGCAATGGTAAAATATAGTACAAACAATACTGTAAAGCTCAGGCTTCAGGTAAATTTGAACATCCCTTAAGGATTTCATATATATACATATATTATTTAATTTTAACATTTGAAATATTTATATTATTAGGCTTGATATGGCAGTAAATAAATAACATTTATTCCATAATATTTTAATAGAAATTAGTTAATACACTTATTAACTAAAGCATGATCTTGAGCATTTGGGACTTTTTTTGTATTCTGATAATATCACAGACTTTACGACCAAATCTTAATTATTGAATGCTCTCAGTGTGCAGGATTTGGTTCTACATAGTGAAGGATATAAATATGTTAAAAAGTGATGAAGCAAGGAGTCTTCTATCCTGAGTGAAAATTAAGGAATTACTCATTGATTGGAAAGTAGGAAAAACTAGAAATAGTATTCTTCTATAATTAGGAATAAATTAGATCATAGGAATTCCCTTTTCTTGTTTTATGGGAAATGATAAAGATTGAAATGCTGACTGGAATGGATTGCAATAAGAGAGTAGGAACATTTTCACAGGCGATCTCCATTACAGACCTGGCTCAAACCTTCTGTGCACTTCAGAGATACCTGATTTATATGAAGCTGAATTTTTAGACTAATGATAATAGTTTTCTTAAGTCATTTGTTACAGTTCAAAGTGAGACAGTATAGCTAAGTTTGTTTCATAATTGGCAAATGTGACGCAAACATCAGGTGATGTTATTATTAATTATATGTAACACTTTCAACAGTTTATTGTCTAAATTTGCCATCTCTATAATGCCTCACCTTATTCTTTCATGCCTTGTTTTAAACAATTTTAGTTGCAGGCAAGTCTGCTTTACAAAGGCTTGACATGTTCCCATTTTATGCCTGGTCCCACTAGAGATGTCATGAAAATGGCATAATTTCAACAGATTGTACTTAACAGATATATGGTAAGGTTGTTTATTATCTGATAAGCCTGAAGAGACCTCATTTCCTTTCTTCCTGACATTTAATCTAATTTTCTGCCAAGTATGATAGTTGTTATAACTGGCCCTCTTCAGGCCATTTATGGGTTAAACTAATAGTAATTTAATACCCTAGAAGTAGAGTTACCCTAGCAACTCTCTGTCCATCTAGATCCAATTTCTAAAAATACTCTCTCATTTCTGGCTATTTTCTTTCGTACTGGAGACACAACTATGAAGTCCATTTCCATGTTCTGCTTCTCAAGAAAATGCCAAACACACCAGTGGATCCATGCTCACTTGTTTTGGCACCAAACTGGCCTGATCACCTATGTTGAAAAAGCACACAGCTCATTTAAATAATGCTGAAAAGTTGAACATAGCTGAAGTGTAGGATGATTTTAAAAAATCCAGAATTGAGCCTGAAAACATGGCTTATGGTCGTTCTGTGAAATTTTTTAATGTATATAGGTTTTTAGTGTAGCAATTACCTGTTTTCCATTTCTCTCCTAAATAACCAAGTTTGCATTACCTTGTCACTTGTCTTTTTTTTTTAAGTTTGGATGATGTAACTTCTCTTGTTAAGAAGGATAACTGTATTTTCTTTTGAGAATTTTATATTTTTATTCAACAAAATGTACCACTCCTTAGCAAATAGTTATCATCCTTCAAAATATTGTTTTTTCCACAAATACAGAAGTAACAATTGAAAATTTGAATATCAAATTTTGAATTTTTAAATTACTTTGGAAATTAAAAAGTAGTAAGAGATCACGTCTTCACATTATTAGTTTAATTATATGCCCACGAAAAGAAAAACAAAGTCACAGTAAATATGAAAATAGTATGTAATGAAAAAAAACTTTGTATTTCTCATACTAGAATGTTTGTTTATACTTGATTTTGAAAATGATTGTGTCTATTTTGTTTAAGACAAATTAATGTGAAAAGCTATTTATTTTCCCTATTCCAATCCATTTACTCCCATCCATAAAATGAGGTGGGGAATTAATATGTCAACTAAGCAATTAAGTAGAACAAGAAAAACCAGAATATTACAGTTAACTGCTGTTAAATTTTTAAACAAGATTTGCTTTGAATTTTTCATAACACACGTGAAAGTTGAGGATTGTTATGTAATAATGATGATGATGAAAAAATAAACTCATATTGAATTTAAATTCTGACATATAAATAGGACACATTCTAGAAAGGCCATTCCAGCTTAAGGAAAAAAACTGTTCAAATGCGTAAAATATATCACTAATTGGCTTAAAATTATATATGTTATAAAAATCATTTTTGTACTCCATTAGTTGTAATGTAGTTTGCCTGTGATATGACAAAGTGTTCAAATTAGTGTTGAACTAGCTTTTTTTTCAAAAAATGGTAATGTATTCCCTCAATGAGTAGTAGATTATTTTATATATTTTCTAAATTATTTCTTTGCTGTAAAGGTCTAGAGTAAGAAATATTTAAACAAGGATTATATACTTTCAGCTAACATTTATGTAGCAATATGTAGTTTGAAAATGGCTTTGCACATATTATCTCTCATGCTGAGTTTTTCCCCCTCCTCTTTAGAAATAAATATTCAGCTCAGAGAGATTTAGTGATCTGTCACCACATACAAAGTATGTATTTGGCTGGAATTCAAACCTTCTAGTCTCAAAACTTGTAGTCATTCTATTATGCCTCTTTTAGGCACTGAAGTAATGCAAGTGCTAATAATAATGAGCAGGAGGAGAATGATTTTTAAAAGTCCATCTTTCAAAGGCCTCATGAAATTCTGGAAATACAAAATTGATGCATGAAACTGCGTTAGTACAGCAAAAGACAGTAGGTAATAAATAGATATTTGAAGCAGATCAACTTTTGGGCAAAATCAAACACTATGGAATTTCAGAAAGGAGTAGAATAGAAGCTAGTTGGGTGAATTAACTGAAGAGGAAGAGGACTTTTCACTTAGTAGAAACAGCATAAACAAAGACATAATGAGACAATGGGCCAGTCTACATAATAGTTTGAATAAAGTTAAAAATATTGAGTCATATTATATTGAGCTCTGAAATTCAGAGACAGAGAAAGTTAAACCTAATTCAGTAGTTAATAGATCAATATTTATTCTACACAAGGGGAGTTTCGTGATGCATAACTTAATATGAGGATACCCATGGAGAAAAGGAGAATCAAGTAGAAACTGTTTTTGAAAGTCTGTGATTAAGAATGGAAACAAAAGTGCAATGCAGTCGATAAGATGAATCAAAGAGGCATTTTTAAAAAGTTGACATGTCTTTTTTTTTTTTTTTTTTTTTGAGGCGGAGTCTCGCTCTGTCGCCCAGGCTGGAGTGCAGTGGCCCAATCTCGGCTCACTGCAAGCTCCGCCTCCCGGGTTCGCGCCATTCTCCTGCCTCAGCCTCTCCGAGTAGCTGGGACTACAGGCGCCCGCCACCACGCCCGGCTAATTTTTTGTATTTTTAGTAGAGACCGGGTTTCACCATGGTCTCGATCTCCTGACCTCGTGATCCACCCGCCTCGGCCTCCCAAAGTGCTGGGATTACAAGCGTGAGCCACTGCGCCCAGCCGACATGTCTTAAGCATAGTTTGTATTTAAGTAAAAATAGTAAAAGAAGACAAACTTTAAGTCTCAAGAGCTCAGAGAAGTAACACATCAATTTAGAAAAGGAGAAATTGGGAAACAGAGATAATATGGGAGAAGTTATTTGGTTCAATTTTAAACATTTTAAGCATGAAGTAATGGTGAGCTGCCTAGGTAGAAAGTTACAGAGTTGGATGGAAATCCATTGAGGGAGAATTTATGGCTGTAAATTAAGAGAGTTTTGTAATCAGCATAGAAGTTAAAGTCATGAGTGTGTTAAGTGATTAAGGAAGAAGGAAAGTTTTGAGAGCTGAAACGGAGCCATGACAGATTATCTGTTAGTGAGGCAGAGAGTGAGAAAAAAGGGTGCACGTCAGAAGTTCAAAGAGAAGACATCGTTCAATAATAATGATATTAGAAGTTCAAAAATGGTTAAAAAGTAGATTTGAGGAACAAGACAATGGATTTAAAAGCAAGATTTTAAAGCAATGGAAGTTTAGGATTAAGGAGAAATTAGGTGTAAAGATATAGGAGAATAATCAGTTTAGATGTTTGGCCAGAATTTGAAAAAGAAAGAGAGAAGTAAAAGGAACATACAAATAATTCAAATATGTTGCAAATGCTCACTTTTTAAAAAACCTTGTGCTAAAAATTTGAGGCGATGCAAAGATAAATAAGGAACTGTATTGGGATGTATTCCATTACAATATAATGGAAAAGGGAAAAGATGTGCATTAATTTATAGTGAAGAAACCAGGCTGTGATAAATCTGACTTGACACTCTTCATTTTATAAATATGGAGAAAAGAAAGATACACTTGGGTTACACAAGTAGTGGTTAAGCGTCTCTAATGAAGACAGCCCAAAATAAAATAGCTTGAATTAGTGGATATTTATTTCTCCCTCATCCCCAATCCAGAGAACAGTCCAGCTCTGGTGGGACAGCTCTCTTTTCCTCAGCAAGGGGCTTCTAATACTTCTCTATTTAGCACCATTTCCTAAAATGAGGAAGATTCCAGGGCAAATGTCTTTAATGAGAATTTTCAGAAAGTTGTGCATATTGCTTTGATCATATGTCAGTGGCTCAAATTGGGTTGAATAACAAGAGTAGATGAGATGTATAGTTTTAGCTGGGCATCAATGTTACTACTAAAACCCAAGGATGAAAACAAATACTGAGCGATAGTCATCAGTCTTTATTATAGATATCCTCCATGAAGAGAGAATGAGGAAAGTTGCTGAATGGTAGTACTGGGTAGTATTGAAGGATGGGTGCAGGATTTGAATATCTATGGAGTGAAGAGTAGGGAATTACAGGGTAAATGACAATATGAGCAAAGAAATTAATAAGAATAAATCCAGTGGTTTTTTTTTTTTGAAAGTGGCTAATTATCCATCTGGTCAGAGATCACATTTGCTAAGAAAAGTGGATCATAATCTTGAAATATTTTTGAAGGAAAGTGTGAAGAATATTGAATTCTGTGTTTAAAGTCTGGATATTTTATATGTGGACAATGGACATAATTAAAGAATTTTAAAATAGAGATATGATATTATGGGAATTATTCCACATTAAAATCAACTGGGAAGCAGTATATAGAGATTATAAATTTGAATAAAAAGTGAAAAGTCCAGTTAGGAGACTACTGCTATGGATATAACAGTCTGAACTAGCACAGTGCCAATGGGAATACACAGAAAAGGGGAAGGGCAAGAAATGAAAAAGACATTCTAGAAGTATACTGACATAATTTGACAACTGCTGGAGTTTTGGTTTATGAGGCAAAGAAATATAAAGAATGGAAGTTGATTCAAAGGATGTTAAGCCTAAGTGATTTAAGGGCTAGTGGCAGGGCCACTGCAATTGTTCATTTAAGGATGCTGGCAGGTGATGCTGTTAACAGAGATAAGAAATGTAATAAAAGAAGAATTAAGAGGAAAAATTGTAAATTAATATAGGACACTGAAGTATTAGAGAGTCTACTGTCAGGACAGTGGAAATTCACTTTAAGTCAAGGGAGTGATTAGGATTTAATATATAGATTTGTGGAAACATAATTTTATGAGCAGAAAAATATTAATTTGGAGGCCAATTGATTTAAATTATGATTTAAATCTAAAAAGTGAATCCGAAAGAGTTGGAAGATGAGGACAGATACTAAAGCAAGATCTGGAAACAGGGAAGATAGATTAAGTGGAACAGTCAATTTTAGAGGGGTGAGATGATTTAGCTTAAAAAAATAAATAATGGAGCTAGAATAAGAGCTGTGTTCACATTAATGTGAGAGAGATAAGGCGGACCACAGACAAAGCAATGCAAGGCCAGTGAGTAAGAATGTGTGTGTGTTGGGAGATATTGCTTGAAAGTGGAAATCGGAAATAAAAAGAATTGACTTACCTTTCCTCACTATTAGAGGAATGGTAATGAATCAAATTGAGAAACAGGAAAAGCTTCCCAAGTATTGCCATGAAGAGCAAATTGGAAATTCAAGTTGGAGACCATTTTTCTTGGCCTATATTTGTATCTTTTGGAAGCTTTATCCTTTTGGGTATCTTCAGTTTAAGAAAAAAAGCAGAGAATGTGAGGTAAGACATGTACATTATTTTAATTTAAATATCAATTTACCAAACATTTATTTTTCTCTCTTTTGAATAAATTATACAAGAGACTTCCTTGAAACCAGTGCTAGTGTTCCCAGATTCTTCCTTCTTACCTTTCTCCATTTCCTTCCTTCCTTCCTCCATTTCCTTCCTTCCTTCCTGCCTGCCTGCCTTCCTTCCTTCCCGCCTGCCTGCCTTCCTTCCTTCCCTCCCTCCTTCCTTCCATTCTTTCCTTCCTCCTCAGATTATATAGTCTGAGAAAATATAAAATAAGTTTTTCAAATGTATATGAATACATTTGGATATCTCCCCAACCCTACAACCACGTCTCATTCCTCTCATTTCCCATGGAATCCCTTGAAACATCTATATAATACTTCAAGGCTCAAGGAACTCTATGAAAAAACTAGTGATCTCAGTCAAACAAATTACACATTCTCACTATCTTTAGCTATGTTTCTAGGAGTTGTCATATGGGAAAACTAAATCTAGCTTTTATAGACCAGCTTCATGTTAATAGCTAATATACTTGTAAGAGTAGGAAAAACATATTTCAATTATCAAGAAATTAAAATTGGAGGTTGAATAACTATAGATGAAGTCATAGCATCTAATATTTACTTGCTATTATTGTGTCAAAGTATTGAATAATTGCTGTCTGCTGGTACTACATTAACCCATACAATCCTTTAGAACACCCTTATGGGTTAGGTTTTCCTATTTTTCTCATGCTTTAGGCAGGGGAACTATTGGCATATGGCTGTGAGGGATGGAGATGGGTGCTCTAGCAGCAGAGCCCGTTCATGATCTAACCACTAAATCACATTGCCTCTCATGAGCAATCAATGTTTTAGATAGTTAATTTAAAATGGTAATATTTTTTAAAGAAAACATTCTTGTATAAAGACTGATGGCCAACATTCTGTTACTTGGAAATACTTTTAAAAATGTGTATAAACTATTCTCACTAGCATGAAAGTAATAAGGGAATTTAAATGAAAATAAAATGTCTAAAACCAAAGCTAGTTCTATTTCAGTCAGACACAACAAATCAACTTAATTCCTCTTCAATCAACCTTTCTGTTTAGTGTGTCAGTTTAACTTAGAGAACCAAACAAAACACTTTTTTGTTTGTCAAGGATAGGCTATTAAAACAAGGGTGTTCTAAAATTGCATTAGAAAGATGAAAAT